>NC_085862.1:15568895-15592780 GCF_034702125.1 Engraulis encrasicolus | reverse complement strand
CAAAACAGATAGCTTGCAACTTTCAAGCATGTTAGTGTTTGCAGAGGGAGAGAAGTCAACTTACTTGTTTTTTCTTGAAAAAGCCGTCTATTGTCCCCTGTCTTTTCCTTTTCTGCATCATTGGCCATAATGCACGAAAAATAGAACAGCTTTAAAACTAAAGTAGGCTTAGTTAGTTAAGTTGGCCAGTCCAAATGAATGCACTATGCAGGATATTTTATGCTAGGAGGTAACTGTACAGCTCTTGAATAGAGAACTAGCCTGGAAAGTTGCATCTATTAATGGCTTAATGATGTCTGAAAATGTTGCCTTCGTGACAGGCAGTGAATCGTGTGGATCTAAAACAGTGATAGAATTCTACCTTTTCAGGGACTCCTCATTGAACGTGTCAAAGTGGGTAGCAGCACCGAAGCGAACAGCTAGGCACAGCAGTCTGAGAGAGAGACTGCTTGAATGACCACGCTGAGCTCACAGCAATCAGTAGGACTCGGGGCACCGCTGCCTGCGCTTTTTGCAGGCTGCGCAAGGTTTACGGTACCCATCCATTTGTCAGTTTGACGCAAGCCGTACCAACGCATTCAATTAATTTTCAATGAAATGCGGCATATCGTCGTTACCGGACTCGCAATGCATGTTGGGATTCCGGCACGGCGAGCATGGGTCCGGTGGCGCGTCAAAAAGTTGAGCTCTCCTGAAAGTCATGCAAATTAGCAGCGGCTGACGGACTGCATTACCCAATGACTGTTGAGCACATTAAGATGTCCCATGATACCTGTGGTCATCACGAAGGGTGCATTTCCCTCTGTAAAAGTAGATTTTTGACATCTATCGAACTTTTGGATGTACAAAATATTGACTACAAGCATTTATGTCCCATGTGCTTATGATGCCTGGGTTCAAATGATTATGTTCGATTTCGACAACACGAGGCCAAGCTGTGAGAAAAAAAACACGTGCCGAGTTCGGTAAGAGCATTTAGAACTGTAATTTAGGGGCAGTTGGTTTGCTATATCGATAAAAACGGCTAGAAATGTCGATTGATATACTTCCTGTATATAACTCCCGGGCCACGCGAGCTGTAGTAGCAGTGCGTCGACACTGGGCTATCCAGTACGTTGAGCTGCGATAACGTAACGCTATAATGGATCTCTAGCCTTTGTCTACGCAACGTCAAGTGTTGCAATGGGATTCACAGAGTGGTTTGATACAGTGTTACCATAATGTGATGATACAAGTTGTACAACAACATCAATCATTTTTGTAATTGCGCACAACAGGCAAATTGTTTTTATTTTATTTTTTATTAATATTACAAAAGGTGATTTTGGTGAGAATTTGATGGACAAAAGAGGGGGGCATGGAATGGCTTTCCAATAAAAGTGGGGGGATGCATTGTGCGCTTATCCAGTAGCTTACATAAATACACAAATAAACAAATGCCCACATGGACATTTCAAGACACAAATAACACAGGAATAGTCAGGGAGGGGAAAATAAAAATAGTTAAGTGAAAAAGTAATATAGAGACCACAACAATTTGTACATTTTAACATTTGTACAGTAAAAGTGTTTATTTTACTGTCAAACAGTATCAGTAATGTGAATTAACCAAAGAGTGTGTTAGGAGTGTTGTTGGAGATGCAAGTGTGGGCTGCCAAACCAGTCAGTCTGATGAGAGAGTGAGAGAGAAGAAGAGAGGTCACGGATATGAAGCTTCTGTCTGCCTTGTGATTTTCCTTTATTTACTTTGAATGCAAACAGAGATCAGTTAAATCAACATTACACTGTCAACAGCAACTTCCAAAGAATTTTGATTTGCATCACTTGTCTTGTTTGAAAAAACTATTTGCTGATGGAAATATTGTTCAACCCCTGGTTAATACCCGGATAACGTCCTCAAACCGGCCGTTTTTTGAAGTGTGGAGTTATGTACACTTTTCGCACTCAACGGCCGCCATGTTTGTTATGTAGTTTCCTCTCTGGTTGAGTGTCAGATCGGACAAACTGCCGAATCTCTGTGATGACAGCATAGTTTTGATTCCAAAGACAATAGCCATGTGTATAAGAGAAAGGGGTAACTTACAAAAATTGTCAACATAAGGAACAGTGTCTTCCGTGATGAATTGTATTGGCGGTTGGTAAACTCTGATGACACGCGACAACCGTCATTTCCGTGAAGTGTATCAGACAGAACGTGAATTGGACCTGCACTTCACCCTCAAATTTAGCCATTAAGTTTAGGCTGGAAAGTGCACTGTATCACAGTACACAGTGCACAGTGTGGAGAATGGAACACGCTACTTGTCTATGTATAAAGTAGTGAAGCTGTGAAGTAATGAAACTGGGTCACCTGGGGTGAAACTGGTTCCACATTGTTTCACGTGTCAAAATAAATGACACTGTAGGCCTATGTCTTAAACAGTGGTAGTGTCACGCAATCTCTTGGCAAAGTGTGAGGAAGCAAAACACTAAGGGGATGTTCCCCTCACCCTTGTTGCTCACCCAAACTGTGCTGCCACTTGGCCAGGACACCCTTTTAGAAGATCTAATCTCGATGGGTCTGTTTTCCAGGTAAAATAAAAATGTTAAACTATAAACAAACAAACAAAAAAATATATAAAGGGATATTCCCTTACACTGGTTGCTCCCGGGAGGAATTTGGCTCCATAACTTGGCATGTCTTAAAATCTGCCAAGCCTGTGTTTTTGTTAAGCTGTTAAAGTAAAGTATATTACAAGTACAGTTATGACGCGTCCGGGATGCGAGCCCAGACCTTCTGGCGTACCAAGCTGGGGCTCTAACTGCTAGACCGACGAGTTGGGTTCAATGGCATGGTAGTGAGAGCAGAACCAACCAACCATGTGTTTTTGTTAAGCTGTTATTGTTATTATTTAGTTAAGCTGTTATGTTAAGTACAGTTATTATGTTTTTTTTCCGCTACTGTTATCAATTCACCTAAATATGTGCACTGTTAAGCTGTTTTCTCTAACTTATCAGTTTGTAGTTATTATTGCTAGGCCTAAAATGTAAAAGACATTTAGTGACATGTTAGGATGCATGCGAGCGAGCGTGCGTGCGTGCGCGTGTGCTGTACTGTGTGCAAACGTGTGTGGATGGTGCTACAGTGAGACACCGACATGGATAATAAAAGAGTCATTCAGTAGCAATCGTATGAGGAACAAAGTACGTTTCATTAAACATCCAAGAGGTTTCACCCTCACATTTTATTTTCCCCAGTGACTCTGTGACCTTCTCTCCCTCCACTTTTCTGTCTGTCTGTCTCAGGGCTGATAGTATTCAGGCTCCATGCCTGATTTCAAGCTTGATAGAGTTTGCAAAAATAAAAACATTGATAATAATTAGCCATTAGGTTATTCTTCTCTCAGAAAGTGTTACAGGTTCAGGGTTTTCTTCTGCTATCAGGCTTGAATAATGGTCATACACAGGCTATTAAATGTTTCAATAATGTGTCAAAATCTCTATGCACTATCTTGTCGTCGTCGTTAGAGCAAGGAAAAAAGTTCAGGCTCAGGATTTTTTTTTTCACTATCACCCCTGGTCTGTCTGTCTGAGGAATGTCTGCTTGCCCCCTGCAGCCGGCTATTATGACTCTCGCTGTGCTGCCTGTAGCCTCTTTGTACAGACGGGTGATAACTGACAATCAACAGTAATGACAATATGACATAGCCTAACCTATAGTAGGACAAGGGGTTGCGAATAAATTTGAATAAATGAATAATACATTTGATGCAAATTCAACTTCATTCACTTCACTTCATGTCTTGTCATTTATTGTTTCAGATCTTCTCATACAAGTGAAAAAGATATAAAAAAGATTAAATCATGAGTAGCAAACAAATGCCTTGTGTTGTATGTGTATAGGTACGTAGCAATCATGTGTGTATCTGCATGTGTGTATGTGCATGGGTTCATGTGTGTGTGTGTGTGTGTGTGTGTGTGTGTGTGTGTGTGTGTGTGTGTGTGTTCAGCTGCTCTTCTCTCTGGCCTCTCCAGACTCCTTCTTCTTGGGGATGCGGAAGCGTCCCTTCTGGGAGTACAGCAGGTTCCGGCTGAACAACTTGGGGATGTGTCCCATGTACAGGAACACAGCTAGTGCCATGCCTGTAACCATGACAACACAGGTGTTTGAATTTATATACTTCTCCGACATGAATATTCGTCAGACATCATGGATAATATTTGTGCTCCCAAACCATTTATAATTTGTTGTGATCTCTCTCTCTCTCTCTCTCGTCTCTTGTCTCTCTCTCTCTCTCTCTTCTCTCTCTCTCTCTCTCTCTCTCTCTCTCTCTCTCTCTCTCTCTCTCTCTCACACACACACACACACACACACACACACACACACACACACACACACACACACACACACACACACACGAGCAGGGCTCAAAAATAATACCAGCCAACTGGCCAAATGCTGGTGAAAATTCAGTTTGGCTGGTAGAAAACACTAACTTACTCACCACATTGACCCATTAGTGAGTGTGTTTGACTAGTAAGATTAACATCTACTAACTATTTTGGCTGGGAATAAAAAAAAGTTAATTTAGAGCCCTGCACACAAGCAAACATGTAAACAAAAAACAAACAAACCCCAATGCTGTTTAAGTCCCATAAGCTTATGCAGTGTTTCTCTGAATCCTATAACTTCTCAAACTCACCAGAGAGGGGCGCTGTCCAGTAGACGAGGGCGTACTGCAGGAAAGAGAAGCCGGGGCAGTAGAAGGTGACAGCATATGCCAGAGATGGGTTAGCCAACCCAGATGAGTAGCTGCTTGCTAAAATAGAACAGATAGTATGGCTTAACATGAGTAAGGGGTTAGCCAACTCAGACAAGTATGCTAGCTGAAATAGTAGGCCTACATAATATGGTTCACTAACACAGAAGTAAGGGGCCAGCCAAGCCTGGTGAGTAGCTGCCATCTGAAATATAAGGACTACATATGAAGGGTTTATTTGCAAAACGGTGTATCTCCATTTTGTAGAATGTTGGGAAATTTACATTTTTGTATTGGGCATTCCATTGAAAGGCATTGCAAAATGCATTTTATATCGCTTAAAAAACTGTGTTCTCAAAATATTTGAATGGTAAGAATTCACACATAGGTGATATGACGTCTGAACAGTCATTTCCAATAATAAAATGCAAAAGTAAAAAAAATCGAGATACACCGTTTTGCAAATAAACCCTTCATAGATATGATTTAAGATGTAAGGGGCTAGCCAAGCCAGACAAGTAGCTGCATGCTGAAATAGTAGACATACAAGCATAGAAACATACCACACCAGCATAGATACAGCTTACGTAACGCAGAAACACCATATACGTAGATAAAGCTTAACATAGAGACACATCCACCCCAGCATATAGAGAGTTTATCACAGCACACTGAGATACACACCAGGGTTGCCAGATGAAGCCGATAATTTCCAGCCCAAAAAATGCTCAAAACCCGCGTAGAAGCACACAATCCCGCCCAATTCTATTGATTTCTATAGCAAAAACTGGGCGGGTTTTCCTGCTGAATGCCATTTTTACTCGCACACGGCCATCCTAAGCAGCCCAATTGGGCGGGAAACAGCCCAATCTGACAACACTGATAGACACAGCACGTAGCACTAGCACATAGGACTTCTGATGAATCACAAATGGTGCACTTGTGTACTTCAGTGTTCATGTTTCAGTGTGTATGGCGTATTAGTTGCACACTGAAACATAGTGCTCAAAGTGCACAATGCCCCATTTGAGATCCAGCAGTAGTGTATGGTGTATAAAACACAGACACGGCAGTGGCCTTATTGGTCCCAGTGCAGCCCTGTGTGTGTGTGTGTGTGTGTGTGCGCGTGCGCGTGTGTGTGCTCATGTGTGTGTTTGCAAAAGAGCCGACGGGGAACAAAGGGGCCAGTTGTCCCGGGCCCGGGGACAGAGCAAATTGGGCCCTCACTACATTGTATGAATTAGGTGGTGGGCCCTTTCAAATGGCTTTGTCCTGGGCCCGACCAAAGCGGTCAGTGGCCCTGTTAGTGTGTGTGTGTTTGTGTGTGTGTGCGTGCGTGCGTGCGTGCGTGCATGTTGCCCAAACTCAGAGGGTTTACACAGGAACAGAAGGCCCTTTCACAGATTCCATAGTTAAACATTAACAGTGGCCAGTCCCCGCTTTACACATTCAGAACATTCAGCATATTGTGTTTTATGGTATATACATCAACTCCTTTGTCCATCGCCTGTGTTAAAGCCTTACTGTCACCAAAATTGTAATGACCAAGTCTTAATTTGGCTCTCGTTCTGATAATGTAGTGGAGCGTTATCAGCGAAGCGTGAATGGGCCTGCCTGCGTACCTATCTGCACGAAGAGGTTAAATGCTATGAGGAGCATAGTGAAATCGATGTATGTAGGCTACTGTATGTGGGTTTTCAGTCACATGCGGCAACTCTATGCTACTATACCGATCGGCCGGAAAACGGTTTGCTTTGGGCCAGCCCACTTTCATTTTGACCATTCTGCCTCTTTTTTCCCCACTTTGTCTAATGATTGAACGACCTGACACAGATTACTGATACGGCAGCCAAAGTTGCAGCATACTGTATCATGTCAGAACACTTTGGCCTGGACTAAAGAAAGAGACCTAGCAGACTTTCCTTGTTTCAATACAGCCTGTGTGTGTGTGTGTGTGTGTGTGTGTGTGTGTGTGTGTGTGTGTGTGTGTGTGTGTGTGTGTGTGTGTGTGTGTGTGTGTGTGTGTGTGTGTGTGTGTGAGTGAGAGCATGTGTGTGGACCTAAAGGGACCTAGCAGACTTCCCTTGTTTCAATACAGCCTAAAAGAGCTGCTTGTATATTACCCCACAGGTGTGAGCAGTGTGTGCGTGTGCGTGTGCTTGTGTGAGCAGTGTGTGTGTGTGTGTGTGTGTGAGCAGTGTGTGCGTGTGTGAGAGCAGTGTGTGTGTGTGTGTGTGTGTGTGTCTTACCTGCGTGTGTGAGCAGTGTGTGTGTGTGTGTGTGTGTGTGTCTTACCTGCGTGTGTGAGCAGGGTGTGTGTGAATGCGACGAGGGGGACTCTAATGAGAGTGTGTCTCTTGAGTGTGTACAGCACGAGCAGATGCAGCGTGAGGGAGGTGCCCATCTCACAGGCGAAACCCTGGAAACACACATGCACGCACACACACACACACACACACACACACGCACACACACAGTTATACGTATACAATATACATCCATATAATACAGTAACCGTATAATACAGTATAAAACAAAATACATTGAGGTGTGTGTGTGTGTGTGTGTGTGTGTGTGTGTGTGTGTGTGTGTGTGCG
This sequence comes from Engraulis encrasicolus, assembly GCF_034702125.1. NCBI lineage: Eukaryota > Metazoa > Chordata > Actinopteri > Clupeiformes > Engraulidae > Engraulis > Engraulis encrasicolus. Next base: position 15,585,444 of record NC_085862.1, on the reverse strand, counting down.
TGTGTGCATGTGTGCATGTGTGTGTGTGTACCAGTAGGAGTGAGGATTTCAGTGAGGAGGAGCACTCGTCTCCCATCAGGCTACGGAGCATGTGCATGTCACTCAGCTCCAGGGCCCAGTAGGCCTTAGACAGCATCAGGCCCAGATAAGCGCCACCTAGCTGCCAGGAGGACAAATACATAATATCACTGATTCTTGAGAAAGTGGCTAAAACATGTCTCAGCAATAAACTGCCAATTCTGTGGAAAATAAACTACATTTTCATGAACAAAATGAATCCAGGTAAAGACCCAGGGGTCTGTTACACCTTTTCATGGCTATAAACCTGCCCACACCCTGTAAAAAACAGCTGTCCCAAGGACAGACATCATTATTTCAGTTGACTTAAAATGTAAAAATCACTGATATTATTGAATAATATCACAATGATGTGAAAGTCCATATTGAAGTGGTTCTGCAGATATGCACATAGTGCGTGTAAAGCAATATTTACTACTATTTTCTGATTGCTCAAAGTGTGTCCAGCATATTAGTCACCACCGTCAGATTTTTTTTAAAAGACAATAAAATCAGGTATGCGCAAGGTCATTGTCATTACTTAGGACCCCTTTTCAAACCTTTAGCTCTACTGAATACTTCACCATCACTGAAGCTCCTGTAAGTTTACTAATTTCTCCTCAATTTGATAATTTGTTTGGACACTGGTACTGTCCCAACCATAAACTGTCAACACCGTCGGGGGTTTTAATAGTATTATGTTACATTAATGTTAATTATATATACTTTTTCAGAAGCGGCTTGAAGCCCCTAAGAAACATAGCGAAAACGAAGTGGCTAAATGTGAGCAAAAATGCACAATATGTAAAAGAGTGTTTTTTTGTCTCACACCGTCAGATGTCACCACCGTCAGATTTTGTTCCGCTCATCATCTTGTTCCATATTTTACTAAATTGTGCTGGTTAATGAAACATTACCAGACATGTTAGTAATAATTGTGACCCAAACTTATACTCCAGCCTCCACTGAGGTGCATTTGGAGGGTTTTTTGTCACAAAACCTGACGGTGGTGACATCTGATGTAGTTCACAAAAAAGCATGCGTTTTACATGTTTTTGACAAGTTTTAAGAATATGCTTCCAATAAGTATCTACAATTATGTTGAATTGTAAAAGTAATTCACTTAAATACAGTAAACATATTTTTTTTTTACTTCTAATTCTGTCTGACGCTGGTGACAAAACCAAGAAAGAGCCCATTTTATGAAAAATGTAAAACATGGGGAGCTTGGCCAATATATTCACTGCCAAGACGTTCATCTATTATAATATACCTCTACATTTTGGATTTGAACAACTTAAAACCTGTTTATGCCACATTTTCAATAATCTAGGCCTACTTCCTAGAGTATCTAACAAATGAAGAAAAAACACATGCACAAACATACTGTGCACACACAAAAATAAAGTGTTTATGCTAGATATCATTGACTTGAGAGGGCTATTTATTTTGCTAAATGTAGGTAATAATTAGGTCACTTTCACCACCTTCAGATTACTGTCACCACCGTCAGTTCTTAAGTCACCACCGTAAGAAGGAGTTTTGGACATTTTAAATGAATGCGCTTACAAAATTTTCCTTTGGAGTTGTTGAATTATCAAAGTAATAGCAAATTTAAGCCTACACGAATATTTGTGAAATTACAAAAAAATTGTTTGATCTATTTAGGCATTAAGTAAGCATTGTCTGACAGCACATATTTTTAAATTAGAACACACGAAGCAGTATTAAAATAGAATGAAAGTGAATTTTCAACATTTAAAGGCGTATGTGTGAACCAAAAAACACACAAAATCACTTAAAAACTCCATATACATATGCAACCAAATCAATACACTTTTTATTGCTTTTAATTGTGTCTGACGGTGTTGACAAAAAACAAGGTATGATCGGAGAAAAACCTGATTTCTGAAAAAAATTGAAAATGGGGAGATTGGCCTTGTGCATTTCTGAAAAGCTAAGACCTTTGTCTACGAGGATATACCATATTATTTTGTAATTCACTTCGTTTTTTTCTTTCAAGATTACAACCTGTTTTAGCCACTTTCTCAAGAATCAGTGATATACATTTTACACAGATTAGGTAGAGAATATACGGTACATAGGGTACGTGTTAAAGGTGCACTGTGCAGGATGGTGGCGAGAGTAGGTAACTATGCTGCTGACTGAAACTGTGCTGCCTATTGCCACATTTGCAGAGGAACTAATCTTTCAGAACGACAATTTCTCTAAGCACACGCCTAAATCTACTAAAGAATGGCTTCACCAGAATAATATTGAGGTTTTGGAATGGCCCAGACATGCCAAAGGTGCTAAAACTAAGTATTAATTTAAGGGTGTGCATATTTATGCAACCATGTTAATTGAAGATTTTTATTTTCTATTGTTTCCATATAAAGCCTTGTGCTTGTTTCTCAATTGCATTGTACAGGTTAATACAGGGTTCGTACGGTCATGAAAAACCTGGAAAAGTTATGGAATTTGAAAATTCAAATTTCCAGGCCTGGAAAAGTTATGGAAAACGTATTTTTGGTCAAAAGTTTTGGAAAAGTCATGGAAATCCATCCAGTGTTTCATCAATTATCTTTATGAAGTTGATACCGCGGCGTAATAAAATGTAAATCTCTGAGTTCTCGTGGAAATGTTGTCTAGTGCAGGCTGCGTCTGCCTAACCATGTGTTGCCAAATTGAGTGGGTTTCAAATAACGCATGTTGTAATGGCTCCAGGCGGGTTTCAAGCGTTTTTGGCGCTAGAAATCGGTCACACCTGGCAACCCGCCTCGTAACGCGCGAGCTAGATGTAGCGTGGTGGTGAGAGGTGGTCATAGTTCTAATCCTAGAAAAGAAATGTGGTTCTGTACGATATTACAGCATGTCGCGAAGTGTTACTTCAACAATGCGCGGCTTAACTTTCTGAAAAGATGATCAACAATGGCTGGAGAGGACGAAAGTTTTGATGTGTCCGTCCGATATGGGCGAAGCAGCGGCACTTAGCCACCTGAAGGGCAAGATGCTGCAGGCGATTACCTCAGCTAGGCTACTAACAGGTTAGCAGTTATACGCGTTGTAAAATATTTAGCGGTTCCACTGAAACGTAGCTAATGCCAAAAGGAATACAATCCTAAGACCTGTTTGGTCTTGGTTTAATTTGCCAGATAGGGCACCAAGCGAACCTTTATGCTTTCGGTAAGCCCCGAGATTTTGATATTGATAAGCAATGCACCTGCTGCCTGCGAGTGAACTTTTACAGTGTGCTGAAAGATTACATGAAATCCGTACAGTAGTCTATGTGCAGCTGACCGCGAGCCAAACGATTACCAATGTCGGCATGACGCGCCTGTTTTGAAATACGTTATAAACGGCAGCGTGACTAGAGTTTGAAAAAGTCATCTGTGGCTTTGTTTTCAAATCGGTCAGATCGCTGCAACACAAAATGAAACTCACCCTAGCATCTTCTTGAGTGGGCGTCAGACTAGAACTATGCCACGAGCAGTGCAGTCTCTCCTTTTTTTTTTTTTTTTTTGCTCCAGCAACGACCACAATAAATGACAAAACATTATCATTTCTTACAGGAGCTTTGGACTGTTGTGCTTAGGCAGGTGTAGTAGGCTGGCCTATGATTTCTTACTTGGGCAGGATGAGCATTTATCCATCTCCATAGAGAGCATGTTGATACAAATTTGTCTTCATGATGATTTCACGACCTAATTTGCTATAGGCTGGCCTAGGCCTATTCATTTTCATTTCTGACTGTACATTAGACAAGCGAATTATATAACATTGGTGAATAATAGCAGAATTAATGTAATACAACATGAAGTATAATGGTTGCTTATAGCTTGTAGTAAAAGATAACCTATAGTAGCCTATGAATATGTTTATTGTTTACATATTTGTAATATAGGCTATGTACTACTATATAATATAATATGCCATAGTCTATAGTATAAATATATACAGTAATTACATATTTATAATATAGGCTGTAATATAATACGCCCCCACCCCCCGCGCGCGATTGGTCATTGGTTTTTCGGTCCTGGAAATTCAGAAAAAGGTTTTGGAAAAGTCATGGAAAAGTCATGGAAATATTGGTGAAAAAGTGTATGAACCCTGTTAATAGTTTAGATTGAAGGTGGAAAAAGCTGTGAATTTATTTGTCTTTCTGTCAGTTTTTTACATCACAGAAAGCTGACATTTGAGGAAGGGTGTGTAGACTTCTTGAAGGCACTGTACAGCACATTTAGCCAAGGCATCTCTCTCTCTCTCTCTCTCTCTCTCTCTCTCTCTCTCTCTCTCTCTCTCTCACACACACACACACACACACACACACACACACACACACACACACACACACACACACACACACACACACACTCACACCAAATTATAGTGTCCACATTGTCACATGTGCCTTAGCTGAGTGGCACATAGAAGGCATAATGAATACTCAGAATTTGATGGTTGGGGTAGGTATTTGTGAAAAGGGGCAGCATGAATTCTGGAAATAAACTACTAAAAAGACTACACAGTGCACCTTTAAACATATTAAACAACTGCAGCGCCTAGTAGACTTTAGACATCAGCACTCGATGAGCACCACCTAGCTGCCAGCCATTGAAATCCAGGATAGATAGGTCTATAGTTAAACATACTGTATGTATGTAAACAGCTCCGGCAGCATTACCTGAACTCAAAGTGGCTTTACATTCAACCTGGTGCTTCATTGTAGACTTGGATAACGTCACTCATTCATGCATCCATTCATACAGTATGTCACGTATTTGCACAACAAGGGACTGTTGCAACGCACTATCTAGGATAATCACTGCAGTGCACTATGGAACCCTCATGACCACCGCACATACTTTTTCTGCTTATCACAAAAAAGGCTGTGTGTGTGTGTGTGTGTGTGTGTGTGTGTGTGTGTGTGTGTGTGTGTGTGTGTGTGTGTGTGTGTGTGTGTGTGTGTGTGTGTGTGTGGACTGTGACGTTGTGATGATTGAGAAAATCCTCACCCCTATCATGCTCAGTGCACTGCTTCATGATCGCTTCACCTTTTGTCCTCATTCACCTTACCAGGATTTATGTTCTTTGTTGAATACCATTCATGCCTTAGTTCAATCTACTCTACATCAACTCTACATCACAGTACAACTCTACATCACAATACTACCATAATCATAGATGTATATGTCAACACTCATTCTTGGTTCACAGAATATGTTTTTGCACAATTGTCCTTTATTTATTGTCCCTCCCTGACGATTACCTGTGTTATACGTTATTTGAAATGTCCATGGACTAAAAAAGGATTTTAGTGATGAATCACAATGATTTTTGCTTGAGATATTAATGAAAAGCTTAATGACTTTAAATGGGGACCAAAATGTGTTTTAAAAATTTGGTTTAGATTTGGCCGAATTATAATGTTCCCAAGCTGAATTTTGGTCACAACCTCAACACAAACAACATTCCGCGCACCCCCTGTAAAGTCTGGCGCACTCCCAGGGGGTGCCAGCACCCCAGGTTAAGAACCACTGACCTAAATAACCCAAAGAGGGAGGCTGAGGAGCGTGGAGGATACGGTATATAAAACATCCCATAGTTACCATAACAACACATGTGTTTACCTGGGTGAGTGGTGTGGTAGAGTATGCAGTACATACTGTATGAAAAAAACATCCCATAGTTATCAGAGGGAGGCTCATCAGCATGTCTATATGAAGATCTTGGTTGCAAAATGACATAGGCCTACTATATCCATTTTGGAACATTTGGGGAATGCAATGCATTGCAAAATACATTTTACATAGGTTTAAAAAAGTAGCCTATGTTCTCAAAATATTTGAATGGCAAGAATTCACACATAGATGACATGACTTTTGAACAGTCATTTCCAATAATAAAATGCAAATGTCAAAAATGGTGGCTACGTCGTTTTGTAACGAAACTCTTCATATGTACTGTAGGCCACATAACACATCCCATAGTTACTATAACACATCCCATGGTTGAAATATGCAGAGGGAGGGTGAGTGACATGTCTATATACTGTACATATATATGCCTAAAACATCCCATTACCATAGCACATCATATGGCTTGCCATAGTAGCATGTCTATATGTAGGCTACATATATAAAACATCCCATAGTTACCATAACACATCCTATGGTTGCCATAGTTACCTGCAGCGGGATGCTGAGCAGAGTGGAGGAGGTGGAGGAGCGCATGAGGAGCGTCTCCTGCAGGGAGGAGCTGGGGTTGCCATCGGCGATGGGGAAGCAGAGGCCGTGGGCCAATAGCGTGATGAAGAGGACGGAGAGGATGACTTCAGGGCCCAGCCCCCCAGCCCAGCCGCCCAGCTCCTCCACCAATCGGCATTCAAGACGGCAGGAGGCCAGGGCCAATGAGGCGGGGAGCTGCGCTAGGTACGCCCACCGCCCGCCCTTACGCCGCAGCCATGCACCAACCACAGCACTCAGGCCCATCACAGACAGGAAGTAGGCCAGCGTCACGTTCAGGTTCGACATGGCTGCAGCCAATCACACGCAGAGGCAGACGGAGGACAGCCAATGAGCACGTAGAGTGGCAGATGGGGAGAGCCAGTCAGCACAGAGAGGGAAATAAGGGATCCTGTGATCCTGACGTGGTTAGTTCCAAACAGAGAGAGAAGAGGCGAGAGAGGAGGGAGGAGAGTTGTCTAACTCAAACTGCAACTTTAAAAGTCGAGCAGAGAAGTGGGGAGGTGTCAATTAAAATCCAAGCTACTTTAAGAGAAGTGCAAGGAGAGGTGTCCAACTACAAAAGGGAAAGGCAGGTGTCAAACCCTAAGCTACTCTAAAAGGAGAGGAAAGGTGTCTAACTGCAAAAGACAGGAGAACAGAGGTAGGTTGAAAAAGGACAAGCGTCTAAGTCAAACCGTAAACTCTAAAAGATAGGTGGTATAGCTGTGAAAGATAGGAGAGAAGTGGGCGAGAGAAGTCTCTACCCTAAGCTGCTCTGAAAGAGAGGCATCCAGCTGTAGAAGGGGAGAGGGTAGAGCATAGGACAGGAGAAGGGTCTAGCTGCAAAAGAGAAGAGTGGAGAGGAGAGAACAGGTGTGCAACTCCAAAAGAGGGAAACCTGGCTCTGAAACTCATGTTTATAGAGTGTGTGCGATGACGTGGCGTTGAGTGTGTGTGTGTGTGTGCATGGGAGCGTTGCTTATCTCTTTGGCTGTAGTTTGTGCCAGAGATTGTGTGTGTGTGTGTGTGTGTGTGTGTGTGTGTGTGTGTGTGTGTGTGTGTGTGTGTGTGTGTGTAACGACAGCTTCAGTTAGGGCATGTTGCCCTTCCCAAGGACGGGTCCAAAAAATTATTTTTTTCCTTTTTCTTTTTCTATTTTTTCTTTCTTTTTTGCTGCTGGCTTGGGCTGTGGGACCCGGGGTGTAAAGGTATTTCAGTGAGGTGTGTGTGTGTGTGTGTGTGTGTGCGCACGTGTGCATGTGTCTGTTAGGACAGGAGGGAAGCCGTGCTGTGTGTGTGTGTGCGTGTGCGTGTACTACTGTATGTGTGTGTTGGGACTGGAGGGAAGCCATGGTGTGTGTCTGTGTGTGTGTGTGTGTGTGTGTGTGTGTGTGTGTGTGTGTGTGTGTGTTGGGATGACATTTTAAGTCAATGGACCGGGGGAGGGTCAGATGGTTGTCAAGACAACCCAAAGCATCATGGGATTCATTTCCCCTCCCTGATGAATAGTTACGCACGTACGCACGCATGTGTACACACACACACACACACACACACACACACACACACACACACACACACACACACACACACACACACACACACACACACACACACACAGAGAGATTCCTCTCCCCTCCCTGATGGATAGTTACGCACGTATGCACGCATGCACTCATGTACACACACACACACACACACACACACCGAACACACTCACAATTACACCATCCCCCTCCATGACGGACATTTTCAGAATATCTCTGTCTGACTCTCTCTCTCTCACACACACACACACACACACACACACACACACACACACACACACACACACACACACACACACACACACACACACACACACACACCTGACAGACATCTATTTCTCCCATGTCCTCAACAGAGCAAAGACCAATATCACAGACAGCTCAGCTTTCTTAGGTCATCACAGCTCAACTCAGCTATTCAGCTGCCAGTTGTTTGGCCTTTTGGCCTCTAGAGGGCATTAAAGGTGCATCTCAACAAGGAATGATCTCTGAACACTTACACCAAAGAGGTTGGATATTTAATCGGAATCGAAACACGCCCACTCAATGCAAAAGCGAGTGCTCAAAATTCGGTCTCCTAAGGCAGTGTTTCCCAACCTTTTTTGCCTCTTAGTTGTGCCACGAGTGCCCCCTAATTCATGTTCTATATTGCTTTCTCTGTCCTGATGTGACTGCTCCATACATTTGTTATAATAAAAGCATTTTTCCAAGTACCCCCTGCAATGTGCTCGCGTACCCCTAGTGGTACACGTACCCCTGGTTGGGAAACACTGTCCTAAGGGGGCGTTGTCCCTCCTTCTTCTTCTCTTTTCGTGGTGTTTGCACACGACGGGCGCTACCGCCATCTACAGCGCTAAGGGGACTCCATTTATTCTCACCCTCAAGACTCCGAAGGTCTCCTAATCGAAGGTCTCCTAAAGGGGCGTTCACCCGACGTAAAGCCCACCTGCTTTATCTCCTTATATATAGCCTACGATTCTCTGCTTACACACACCGCCACACTTCATTATAGCCTACTGTATACGACTGTATAACATTCTGATGAATGGGTTGAAATGCGCTTTTGTTTCAATTGTGCATTCAAACTAAGAGCTTTTTTTGTGTGGTGATTTTTGGGTGATGAATGGCTTGCAAAGAGTTATATATTGTATATAACGCAGAAATAAAAAAGGCCGAAAACTTTTTGTATAAGAAAGAAAACAGAACAGGCCAACTTTGTGCTGACAATGTGAAAGAATGTACAAACAGACATAGGCCTACATAATATCAGAAGAGCGTTAAGGATGAAGCGCAGGTGGAAAATTACTGAGCTTATTTTAGAGGACAAATTGTAGGCCTACGTGCTCGCAGACAAGAACATTTCTCCTTACGACCAACACTTCAGACTACAAGTCATGTATAGCAGACATTCAGACATACAAATTATATGTTTTTTTAACAAGATTTTCCAGGCTTAAGTTTAAGCACCGCTTCAATTCTGCGAAAAACAAGACACTTCTGTTCAACACAGGCTAAATGGTTTTGCAAAGTGGTGTTGATAGACATGATAAAACCACAATACTGTTGTTTTGTCGACGAGTAGGACAGAGTGCACGAAAAAAAAACACAACTTTAGACTTAGAAAAGGAAAATGATTAGAATGAATGATACAAATAAAATATAGGCTGTAACTTGAATACATGCTATAATGTGATGGACACAAAAAGCGTAACACAAGATCAGTCACTAAAATGAACACACTGTTGCCCTGTTTCAAACAAAGACTTGATGTTTTAAAGGTACTGTGTGAGTGGGTGAGTGAAGAGATCAAAGGGATGCCAACTGCATTTGTGATGTGCCTTCACCCTTTAATGATTGTTGTCAGCCCATCAAAATACTGTGCCTTATACTTATTTGTCTAATTTCTCCTCTCAGAGTTAGGTATTATATTGGGCCTATATGATATGATATTATATTATATTATACTAGGCTATATTAGGCTATATTATATTATTCAGTAGGGAATATGGAAAGGGTAATGAGAATCTGAGGAGGTGACAAAGGGGTCAGCTGTATCAGGCCCAGGGAGAGTGGGGGGTCCAGAACTGGGTCCAAATTACAGAACTGCATTGTGTGTATTTGATACTCCCACTTCAGTTCGAGGATGTTTGAGGGTGGTCTCGAATGCGACTTGGCGGTAGATCTCTCTGAGCTTCTGGAGAGGCTGGGGGAACCTGCGAAGACGACGGTGACAGGGCGCACGCCTACCCGCTCTCACCTACAAGCGGTGTGTGTGTGTGTGTGTGTGTGTGTGTGTGTGTGTGTGTGTGTGTGTGTGTGTGTGTGTGTGTGTGTGTGTGTGTGTGTGTGTGTGTGTGTGTGTGTGTGTGTCACACCTCCAGGCGGAGCCGCAGCACGCAGGAGAGAAGCTGTCTCGCGATGGGATTGGAATGAAGCGGTTGAGGTCAGACTGATGACTGTCTCGCGCTTTCCGGATGTTGGACATCTCGCTCATTTTTTTGTGTTTGCAAACAAAGGTATGAGTCGCAAGGAAGAGAACAATTAAGACTGTCGGAACATCGTCATGAAGTGATGGGATGGATGGGCGAGGCAACGTTTCTCCGCCCGTGCAGCCAGTGATGTACATCCCTTTCCTCTGCGTTCCTCCGTCTCCCCTGAACGAAACGGTCGTTTTGGATACACGGTAGGCTAAATCAGTAAACCTTTTTTGCGATCAGAGGGATACCGGTGGGATCGGAATCTATGCCTCTCGCTCTCTAGCCTCATCTGCATCCCCGCGCCCCACCGCGTGCCAGACACAATGGATGCCATGGCGACGCCGCTGCTGCTGCTGCTGTTGCCGTGCCTCGCGGTCCCGGTGATGAGTACGGATGTCGGCAAGGCGCGGAGTTGTGCGGAGGTGCGACAATTCTACAGCGGCAAGGGGTTCACGCTACAAGGAGTCCCCCAGAGCGAGATATCCGGTGAGACCGCACTCGGGACAGGTGTAGGGTTAACGAGACGGACGGACATAGGCTACAGGCAGACAGACAGTGGCGCTTGCTGAATTCGTTCACGCCCAAGCTCACACGACTCGCCTACCACCAGGCAGACAGGCTGCCCTACATTTACAACATTTATGATTTATTATGTAGTTGTTTAGGCTACTATTGTAATCTAGGGTAGACGGCACCCGGCCAGCGGCGCTCCCCGCTCACCTGCTGCCAGACAGCATATGCAGCATAACATCAGAGCCACAATAAATTGGTTTGATGTTGTGGCGGCCCAGAAAAACGCCCTACTATGGTGTTTCTTTTTTCATTATTTATCATTTATTTATTTCATTTTATTAAAGCTAGATTAGCTCTTTCCTGCAGGGCTGTAGTCCAAGGAGGAAGCATCTCGTGCACTCCAGCTGAACGCGTGTTTGCATAGCAAGAAGCGATAGCTACAGTATATTTGGGGCTATGCTTGTGATATCAGTTAGTACATGCACTGAGTAGCGTATGTAGGCCTGCAATAGAGTATGCGCCCTGCATTGTTTACTGAAGTGTGTGCATGTTGGCATAGCTCTGTTGTGGATGACTGCACATTGACACCTTGTTTTGGGAAAATATGGCCTCGCTCTCCTATTACCATCAGACAGTAGTCTACTCCAGAGTGGGTGTGTGTGACCCGGATTGACCCTAGTGGGGCATCTGACAGCTGGATAGCATCCCAGACCCACTGACTAGACAGTTAGGCTACCATATTATATTATATTACATTATATTATATTATATTATATTATATTATATTATATTATATTATATTATATTATATCACAGGATCTCAGACAGAGCTACATGTGTTGTACTATATTGTCATTTGACGACCTACGGGAAGGGTACAGTGTTTCTGTGTATACTGTATGTGTTATTGTGTGTGTGTGTGAGAGAGATAGATAGATAGAGAGAGAGAGAGAGAGAGAGAGAGAGAGAGAGAGAGAGAGATTGATTGTGTCTCTTAGAACTCATTGATTGTGTAGGGGGAAAAAATCATGATCATAATGATTTTGGTCAATATTGAAATCAATGCATTTATTCCGGCATTTGCTTCTGAAACCGATAGGCCTATCATGAAAAAGCATGTATAGTACTTTAAAAAGTAAAACAGTGCGCTGAATATTGTTTATAATTAAAAGATATTACAGCAGGACCACACAGGGCACAACTGCGGATACACATAAAGTCTCTCTATCCACCAAACACTCTGGGACGATCTAATTAATTTATTTATCAATTATTCAGGGTTATCTTTCACACACCGCGCTCTTCCGTCTTGTTGGTGCGTCTCTGAAGTAATCTAGTAGTAGGGAATGGATCGCACTCAATTTTTCTTCTTTCTTGTGGTTTTATTTTATTTTAACTTTGCAGGGACTGACATGACAGACGTTTCGGCTGCACAGAGCCTGAAGAGGTGACACTGAAGAAGGCTCTGTGCAGCCGAAACGTCTGTCATGTCAGTCCCTGCAAAGTTAAAATAAAATAAAACCACAAGAAAGAAGAAAAATTGAGTGCGATCCATTCCCTACTACTGTATCAATTATTCAGAAATCTATTCTTCATCATGTGAGGCACAATATCGATGTATATATCTTTATTGCACTACTTTTAAAAAAACATTATGAATCATTTTCAGTGCAATTTGGAAATAATGAATGCCCAACCAGAATTCGTCCACTGGTGGAATGAATATAATTGAGATTTGAGTGTGTGTGTGTGTGTGTGTGTGTGTTTCAACAGTGAGCGTGCATGTCAAAAAAGGTGTGTGTGTGTGTGTGTGTGTGTGTGTGTGTGTGTGTGTGTGTGTGTGTGTGTGTGTGTGTGTGTGTGTGTGTGTGTGTTTCAACAGTGTGTGTATGTCAAAAAGGGATGTGTGACAAATAGCAGGCCAGTCTCCTGGCAACCAGTAGCGCAAGGTCACCTCTATCTGTCTGCAGCACTGGGAGCCCTGACACATGTAGCAGCCATATGGATGTGTGTGTGTGTGTGTGTGTGTGTGTGTGTGTGTGTGTGTGTGTGTGTGTGTGTGTGTGTGTGTGTGTGTGTGTGTGTGTGTGTGTGGATGGGTGGGTGTATGCAATGCACTCGTGTGCATTCTGCTGAAAATTCTACTAATACATGCACATGTGTGTGACACACAAAAAGTGTGTGTGTGTGTGTGTGTGTGTGTGTGTGTGTGTGTGTGTGTGTGTGAGCCTGTGTGGGTATTTCCACCCAGCAACTTGGCTATTTACCTCCAGCTGAATTGTCAGTTAGGTTTAGTCAGTCAAGGTTGGAGCTAGTTGTGAAAGAAAGGTGTTTAGATGCACACACACTCGCACACACAGAGTGCTACAGTAGCTTCAAAAGTGTGTGTGTGTGTGTGTGTGTGTGTGTGTGTGTGTGTGTGTGTGTGTGTGTGTGTGTGTGTGTGTGTGTGTGTGTGTGTGTGTGTGTGTGTGTGTGTGTGTGTGTGTGTATGTGTGTTTTGAATGTGAAAGTGAGGGTAGACAGTGTGTGTACCTGAGAGCTTAATTGGTTTTACACTGTAAGACCTAATCAGCTCATGCTCAGCTTGTAGAGGCTGTGTGTGTGTGTGTGTGTGTGTGTGTGTGTGTGTGTGTGTGTGTGTGTGTGTGTGTGTGTGTGTGTGTGTGTGTGTGTGTGTGTGTGTGTGTGTGTGTGTGTGTGTGTACAGTATGTGTGTGCGTGTGAGCTCTAGGGGGGGGGGTGTCATGAAGGCAGCACAGAACATTGTTGGCTGTCCGCTTCCCTCTCTAGAGCATCTGCACGGCTCTGTTGCTTAAAAAAAAGGCCAATTCAATCCTGAGATACACATCATACTCATGCCACAACCTGTTTGCCAAAAACTGATTCAACTGCAGCTGTACAGCTGTAGATACATAGCCAGGCTACGCCCTCCTAGTGACGTTGCTACTAGTCAGGTTAAGAGCAATGAAAATACTTTTTGAGCTCCGGAGAACTTGGGAACTCCATCCACTTTGTCAGGAAGCGATCAACTTTGTGCAGCTCCAAAGGACCTGTGTAGAGGTGTGTTCAAGGTAGTGACGTAGTTTAAACAGAGACGTTCTATTGGGACTAAGAAAATATTTAGTTTAAACTTCGGCACAGCCTTTTCTGGTCTCGACCAGTAGCAAACCGAGGGAGGCGGGTTAACCAGGCCGTTTGGAAACGTTGTTTGTTATCTTCTTGGTCAGATCAGCATCTCGGTACAAGATTTGAAAGACGATCATAATCGGGCTAGTAGATACAGGCCCACATAAACCAGGACAAACAGACTGAAAAGCAGCAGCCATAGCTGCACTTAAAAATGATGCTACCAAAGTTGTATACCTTCAGCATGAATGTGGATGTGTATGGCCTTGATATACTGTATGTGGGTGGGTGTGTGAGGTTTGGGACCAGGATGTGTGTAGTTGGAATATATGGATATAGTATGGCTATGTGTGTTTGAGGTTTTTGAGTAATTTTCTGATATATTTAAAGGCAGGGGCGTAGGCAGAAATAATAAAACAGGTGGGCCCAGAAAAAAACGCGGCTCAACCCGAAAGCGTGTAGGTAGATATTATAATACTGCGCTCAAAAATGATACTTTGACTTTGAAATCATAGAAATCACAGAAGATGAACCAGACTTTTGACAAAATTATTAATTATTGCTCAGTGCTATGCCATTAATTATAGGTCAATGAGGCAACAGTTGACTGTCAAGTGTGAATGGGGCGGGCCTGGATGTCAAGTGGGCGGACCCAGGCCCACCCATGGCTACGCCTATGCTTTAAGGTTCAGGTTTAGGTATGCATGTTAGCCACAGATACACATACCTATAATGACTGTCTGTGTAAGTGACTTGTAAGATAGCCTATGTGTTATGGTCCGCCCATGAGTGCCAACCCGTTTTTTTCCTACATTTTGATTCTGTACACTCTAATGCACTTTCTGTGTGATTTTGGTTACTCTGTAACGAACAGAACTGACATAGATTGAAGACTGAAATGAAAAATAGCACAACACATGTGATAGTAGCAGCAGCAAGCAACTTTGGGTGATTGTGTATACTTTTTTCTTCACAGAAAAACAAATGTCCACCAGGAGAGACTATTAGCTAGCCATTCATAAGATATGGATGCTAACATTCCTTGTGTGTGTGTGTGTGTGTGTTTCCTTGGAAGCGACTGGGCTTCTTCTTGGGCAGTGAAAATACATCTGGATCTTCAATTTGAACTCGGAGAGTGAAGCAGCATATACAGTACTTAGCAAAAAACAAAAACAGCTAAACTAGCTAAACTAACCCTCGCTGAGTGTGAGGACCTAAAAACATACAGTTTTCCCCTATGGAAAGCTCAGCGTTTAAACAAGCCTTGTAATGTGTTGTGTACAAGTAGGTCTAACCCAAAATATTCTACACACACACACACACACACACACACACACACACACACACACACACACACACACACACACACACAGTCATAGGACAGTTATTTTGGCTGTGTGTGTGTGTGTGTGTGTGTGTGTGTGTGTGTGTGTGTGTGTGTGTGTGTGTGTGTGTGTGTGTGTGTGTGTGTGTGTTTGCTTGCAGCTGTGTACAGTATATGTGTGTATGCACCACGTGTGTGTAAGCGTGTGTGTATTGGTGTGTTTTCTGTAGGTACACGAAGGCTCACGTGTGTGCATGTGTGTGTGTGTGTGCTTGTGTGTGTGCAGTGTAATAGATAAAGCCTCACGTTTTGCTAAGCTGGTTACCGAAGTGGTTGCCAAGGTGTCCGCACACACTGGGGTCAGTTAAGGGCGGTTACCTTGACAACAAAAGACCTATCACCTTGACCAGATAGATAAAGATAAAGATTTTTTTTGTGAAACATAATTTCTAAAATTGATGTTATATTTTTTTTATGTTTACATTTTTTGGGTGTTTCATGTCATGGTTCATATTAAACTGCACCTCATAGCCTTTCCAATCACGATAATTATATGTCTCTACTCCCTCCCAACTTAACTAACAAATGCAGGAAACTGAAAACAAGCTCACACTCACACAAAAAACACACACACACACACGGGATATCCCTGTGTGTCTTGTTAGGTGAAAGTGTGCATTATGTGGGTTATGGTTAGTGTTACACATGCTCTCATAGCAGTTCAAACACACACACACACACACACACACACACACACACACACACACACACACACACACACACACACACACACACACACACACACACACACACACACACACACACACACACACACACTAAATGAGCACAGAAGGATAAAGGGTTTTACTATGTCACTAATGCACACCAGTACTGCTAATCTCACCCACTCAGTTTAATCCCTGTGTGTGTGTGTGTGTGTGTGTGTGTGTGTGTGTGTGTGTGTGTGTGTGTGTGTGTGTGTGTGTGTGTGTGTGTGTGTGTGTGTGTGTGTGTGTGTGTGTGTGTGTGTGTGTGTGTGTGTGTGTGTGTGTGTGGCTGCGTGTGCGTGCGTGCATGCGTCTCTGTGTGTGTGCCTGTGTGCCTGTGTGCCTGTGTGTTTGTGTGTATGTGTGCCTGTGTGTTTGCGTGTGTGTGTGTGTCTGTGTGTGTCTGTGAATGTGTGTGACCTGATATGACCCCGCCCAGGGAAACATCTACGCCCTAGTGTATATTTTGTGTCTTAAAGGGGTATGCCACTATTTTGGGCCTTAA
>NC_085862.1:15558895-15563895 GCF_034702125.1 Engraulis encrasicolus | reverse complement strand
GTTTTTGCAGATTTGTGAGTATATCTCTTCATAGGAAAGCATTACAGAAATTTCACTTTGACACAATGATTAGTGACCTTTTAACAACATATTTAACTGCTTAAATTTCTTGTTCACTCAGAAATATTAATGTTTGAACATGTACTCACAAGAGTGAGTACACCCCTGATTAAAATCCGGTAGAGAAGGGGCTGTGTTGGCTCGAATCGTCTCAAAATGAAAAGGGATTAAAAGGGAGGTCATCAGTGTGCGTTTCAACTTTTCTTTGCATTGAACTTTGACATTTTGAGTGTGCACCTGGCTTAAATAGATTGGTGTGAGATTTCAGTGCAATCCTATGGAGAATATCATGATCTGCTTTAGTAGTCACAGTGCATATTGACATGCATGTTTCTTTTAGGTGTATTTCAGGTTGCCAATGTTGACAGCATCCATGCATCCCCAAACCATGTCAGTCCCACTACCATGCTTGTCTATTGAGAGGATACACTTTTTTTGTAAAACTCACTTGTTTGCCACCACACATGCTTGACACCATCTAAAGTAAATTTGTATATCTTGGTCTCAAGAGAGATGAACAGACCAAGGATGTGGATCACTGGAACCATGTTGTGTGATCTGAAGAGACCAAGATAAACAAATTTACTTTAGATGGTGTCAAGCAGGTGTGGTGGTAAACATGTGAGGTTTTTTTGTTTTTAAGTGTATCCTCTCAATAGACAAGCATGGTAGTGGGAATGGGGGACATGGTTTGGGGATGCATGGATGCTGTCAACATTGGCAATCTGAAATACACCTAAAAGAAACATGCATGTCAACATGCACTGTGACTACTGAAGCAGATCATGATATTCTCCATAGGATTGCATTCAAATCTCACACCAATCTATTTAAGCCAGGTGCACACTCAAAATGTCAAAGTTCAATGCAAAGAAAAGTTTAAACGCACACTGATGACCTCCCATTTAATCCCTTTTCATTTTGAGACGATTCGTGTCAACACAGCCCCTTCTCTACCGGATTTTAATTTTGTGAGTACATGTTCAAACATTAATGGCTGTATTTTGTTTTTTTCCGAGTGAACAATAAATTTAAGCGGTTAAATATGTTATTAAAAGGTCACTAATCATTGCGTCAAAGTTAAATTTCTGTAATGCTTTCATATGAAAAGATATACTCACAAATCTGCAAAAACTGTGAGGGGTGTACTCACTTTCGTGATATACTGTAGGACTAATATGAGTTCCATTTGTCATGTGGAAAGTAGACTCTAGAGTCTTTAGAGTTGATGTTCATTTGTGCCAATGTATGATGTTGCTGGTCTGTGGTGCGAGAAGGATGGGTGATGCCCATGTTGGGGCGTCCCTGTTTATGTGGCCGTGTGATGTTTCTGTGCCGATGTGGCTCTTTGCTGTGACACATTACAAAATTTGGCTCTTGGTCTCCAACTGTTTGGCCACCCTGCTCCAGACTCTAGAGAAGTATAGTGTTCCCTTCTAAATCAGCAACAAACTTGGAAATGCAAACTGAGGAATGCAAACAGTTGAGGAATGAAACGAACAGTTTCTTAAAACTAAACTGTTGGCCCTACCGTGGCTTAACGGTAGGGCACTCGTCTGCTATGCGGCCGACCCTGTCTCTCTCTACCAAGTGTTTCCTGTCTCTCTCTCAAACAGTTTTGTCACTAACAAAGTCTAAAAGACCAAACAAAAAAATATTTAAAGGTGCATTGTGTAAGATTTGTTGTTTATTTCCAGAATTCATGCTACCCATTCACTAATGTTACCTTTATCATGAATACTTACCACCACCATCAAATTCTAAGTATTCATTATGACTGGGGAAATTGCACTTTTCATACATGAAAGGGGGATCTTCTCCATGGTCGGCCATTTTGAATTTCCAGAAATAGACATTTTAGCTGCAAAAATGACTGTACTTGGGCCATACTAGAAAATATTAGTTTATTAGTAAACTTTCATGAAAAGATCAAATTTGGCAATAAGCAACCAAGTTTCAATGAGCAGCATAGTTGCAGTACCTTTTTTGGCCATTTCCTGGACAGTGCACCTTTAACAACTAAACTCTTTAGCACATACAGTACACTTACACAGATTTGAGGTGTGAGGACTGGTGAGATGAGTGATGTTGTGTCTCCATCGTCAGATTGGTATCTTGTAAAGGCGAATGTATCTCACGCTAGGTGCGACGCCTTTGCAAGTTAAGTCATGGTCCTCAACGGCACGGAAAAGCACTTTTGTCATGTGACAAGGTCTGCACAGTTTACCGCCTTGTTGGCGAATTCTGTTGCCACGGTGCATTTCTGTTGCTAAACGCGAACATGCTCTGCTGTGCCCTGACCAAACCCATGCTTAACCCTAACCTGTCAGTAAAGCAATGTTTCTGCTGCTTTACATTTGCCAAGAACAAGCAAGCAAGGGAAATTGCAAATGTGTTGCGAAATTGTGCCCAGACCAAAACCATTCCTCAACCTATGTTGTGATGTTGTGTTGCCATAGTGATGTTGTGTCTGGTCTCCATAGAAAAACTGGTGCAGGTGGCCTGCAGCTTTAGATGGCATGTGTGTGTTCACGTGCATCTGTGTGTGTGTTTTTGTTTCTGTGCGTGCGTGCGTGTGTGTGTGTGTGATTGCATATACTGTATCTGTGTGTGTGTGTGTCTCTCTCTATAGCTACCCTGGTGCAGGTGGCCTCCAGCTTTGGTGGGCGCCCGAGTCTAGACGAGGTGTTGTACTCCATTCCAGTGGCCATCTCAGAGGCACTACGCCACCAACAGGACAACATGGAAACCTTTACACAGAAGGTACACACACACACACACACACACACACACACACACACACACACACACACACACACCGTATATGCAACCAATTAATCAATCAATCACACACACACACACACACACACACACACACCGTATATGCAATCAATCAATCAATCAATCAATCACACACACACACACACACACACACACACACACACACACACACACACACACACACACACAAGACACACACACACACACACACACACACACACACACACACACACACACACACACACACACACACACACACACACACACACATTCCTAGAGGACCACATGTAAGCCTTCACACAGAAGGTACACACACGTGCGGGCATACACACACACAATCCATCGACTAAAGGACAAAATAGACATCTTCACACAAAATGTGCACACACACACTTGTACTCAGACATGTATGTATCTCTCTAGGTCGTCCTCAGACGAGCCTTCCATAGTTGCTTCCAGTCATCCCGATTCTCCATACATCTCTTCAGTTCGCCGGTACTCAGGGCTCCGGCGTCCTTCTTGAGTATGTCCACAAATGTTAGTGTGGGACGTCCTCTTAACCGGCACCCATGTGATGGTTCCCATAGCACCAGTTTGCTGGCTGCCCCTTTGGCAATGTCCTGCAAGTCTCATTCTCCTTACAGCTATCTTCTCGCTCACCCTTGGTATTCCCTCGTGTAGGATTTCGTTGGTTACATGTGCACTCTTAAGCACATGTTAAGCACTGCACGCAGCATCCGGGTGTAGCAGCCATCAAGGGACTTCTCTAGGGTTGGTTTCAGGGTCCGCCATTCACTGCCATAGAGGAGGACGGACTCTACTGTTGCGTAGAAGAAGCTGAGTTTGATTGGACGGGGGAGATTGGAGTTCCATACACTGGCCATACCGTTCAGGGATCTCCACGCAAGTGCCTTCCTTACTTTTAGATCCTGCTCAGTGGAGTTGACCCATGAGCCCAGGTATTTGAAATCGTCGACTTCTTTCAGCACAGTGCCTCCTGCTGTACTCAGAGGTTGATGTTCAGGTGGGATGTTGTAGGTGATGACCTCAGTTTTCTTGGCGTTAAGCCTGAGGCCGACCTTGGCGCACTCTAGCTCTACCCTGCTCAGTAGAGTTTGTGCTTGTTCCACATTGTCAGAGAGCAAACTGATGTCATCCGCAAAGTCAAGGTCTGTGAGGACCACTGCGGGGTATCGACTCGACTTCCTTGGAAATAGTGTGAAGCCAAGTTCCTGCTCTCGCCCACTGATTGCCCTCCTGAGCACATAATCAAGGACTATGATGAAGAGGAAGGGGGCTAGTGTGTCCCCCTGCATAACTCCAGCCGGGATGCCAAACTCCTCACTGTTGCCATCTGGGGTCACCACCCTGGCCCTTGTTCCTGCGTACATGGACTCCATTGCTCGGAGTAAGTTGGGGGGAATACTGTATGCCTTCAGGATCTTCATCATCATGCCTCGGTGGATCGAATCAAATGCCTTTTTGAAGTCAATGAAGCATAGTACTGCTGTCAAGTTGTTCTTCTTCACCTCCTCAATCATTCTCCTTAGTGCCAAGATCTGGAATGTAGTGGTGCGTCCCTCTCGAAAGCCGATCTGGTTCGTCCTCAGAGGAGAGTCAATTGCCTGCCGGATCCTGTGTAGGATCATGCGGTTGTAGAGTTTTGCAGTGATGCATGTCAGGCTGATGCCACGGTAGTTGTCTGGCTTCGAGAGGTCTCCGGATTTAGGCACTGGCACGATGTTTGATAGAGACCACATATCAGGCAGCCGATTGTGCAGCAGGGCAAGGTTGCAGAACTCCAAAATGATGTCGTCTATGTCACAGTTCTTCAGCACCTCTGTATGCAAGAGTGTATGCAGGGGCGCCGCCAGGAATTTTGGGCCCTATGAAAGATTATAATTTTGAAAACGCAATGTCATTGAGTGAGCATACCTTCTTTCTTGGAGAAAATTTCAGTGACCAGTTGCCTGCCTCTTCTGGCCCTCTCCTCTTTCTCCCGTCTTTCCTGAAGTTTTTTGCCAACCTGTCTTCACTGTCACCACCAGCTCACCATCATGTGATTAACACAGATTGTATATTACTAACATTCTATGGGTTAGCCCACGCCTGAGACCGCCAGATTGGACCGAACCATTTCGCAAGAGCTCAGGGGGAAG
>NC_085862.1:15541395-15556395 GCF_034702125.1 Engraulis encrasicolus | reverse complement strand
GCAGTTTGACACTAACAGAGTCGCCTACACTTCGAGTCTAGTGTTTGTTCTCCCGCTGACAAGTCTGTCCAACACTTTGGCCAATCAAACGCAGTCGTGGCCATTCTGCTGTCTGCACCATCGCGCAGCAGTGTCATCATCCTGACAAGCATGCCCCAAATATTCATTCAAGCAGGGGAAAAAAACTTGCCTTGTGATTGGTGGTTCTGGGTTGCTGTCCTGCATGTTTGTCACTTGGTTACCTTCTTGAGATACTACCTACAAGAGGGATAATCGAAAGCACCAATATTCTAAGTGTGCCATGTCTTCTTTCTGGGTGATATAAGTGTGTGTGTCACTAACTGTCGCGCCTTGTTGCCAGGTGACGAGATGAGTGGTTCTGGCGGTGGCCTGTGCCTGGATCCGCCCTGCGTTCACTCCCGTGTGCCTGTATCCAGATACTACCCCACAGAGATCAAGAGGGCAAAGGGAACAGCCAACCAGATTACGGCACGTCACACTCTTCTGCTGCTGCCATTGGCCTGCCTTCTGCTGAGGCGGGACTAGGAGGAGTGATGAGGTGTGTGGGCTAGCAACACAGCTGGCAAAGCTGAGAACTGACATCACTTCCTGTGTCTACCAGACGTCAGAATGTTTACAAGGGAGAATTGGCATTCTCTTAAATCTTCTGATTGGCTCTGCAAAGGGTTTCACGATCGATTTCCCCATCACGAGCAAGTGCAGAATGGGAAGTGGCTAAAATAATATGAGTTGAATCATTTTTTATTATAATTTTTAAAAATAACTTGTTTTAGACATATGGATTTATTGTGCCTCAGGATTATTAAACAATGAGTCATCACAATCGGCTTTAGAGGCTATATCCTATGTACAGTATGTCGTACATTAGCAAAATTCTTGCCAATAAATGGGTCATTTCCCCTGATGAATACGCACAAAGCTAGAAAAAAGTTTTTTCCACATTTTATATAATTTTTTTTTACAATATTTATGATATCAATGACTGGAAATTAATGGAAATTAATATTTTAGCCATTTGTCTCACTGGACTCCCATTCTTCTCTCACTTGCTCGTGGTCACCCCCTTGGTTGAAGTGCGACCTCTTTATAGTTCAATGGGCGACAATGGAGAGTGGACATTCTCCTTACAAAAGGCTCTGCTGAGGTCCAGTCACAGTTCTTCTCGCGACCTCCCGGAGTCTTCTTCTCTGTTACTTTTTTCCCGTTTCTGTTACTTCCTGTGTGCCAGAGGACTGCAGTGACATCACTTCCTGTGTGTGAGAGCACTATGTCCTGTCTAGCAGAAAGGGACACATGAGGAGGATTACGTCATAATTTATACTGATGGAATGTTAAAGGGGTATGCCACTATTTTGGGGCTTAATACAGATAAAATCGTTGGTTGGGGTTTATAAAGGTGGTAAAGTGTCTTATTTTTCATGTAAGCCGTTGTCTTGCTGTAAGACAAGTTAAAAGAGGGAATATGTAGCTAAGCTAGTGAAAGTCAATGTATCCATGTAGCATGCTACAATGCTACACGGATACATTGACTTTCACTAGCTTAGCGACATATTCCCTCTTTTAACTTGTCTTAGAGCAAGACAACGCTTAACATGAAAAATAAGACACTTCACCACCTTTATAAAGCCCAGCCAACGATTTTAACTGTATTAAGCCCCAAAATAGTGGCATACCCCTTTAAGTGTTAGGGTTTGTCTTAAGCTCCTTTTTTTTACTATTCTGTACCTTTTACATGTATAGTGTAATAGCACACACATATCCCTCCCTATGACACAAACAGACACAGACACACACACAGACACACACATACACACACACCAGACTGACTGTAACAATGGTTCTGGGATCATCAATAACTCCATAGCTAGCAGGGCTAGCATTAGCTCCTGTGTATAGAACTCTTTTTCTACAAGCTGCTGAACATACCAGACACAGCAATACTGCACGTTGCAACACATTGACAAGCTGTTGATACCACTAAAAACAGACTAGATGTTTTGACTTAGAAGCTGTTTACACGTATCTGGGTGTTTTTGAAAATGCATTGGTTTTGTGCATTTCAACATTCCGTACACGGATGAAAAAAATATCCACATTTAAAAATATCTGCCTAGGCTACGTGTAACCAGCACCTTAAAATGCAAATGTTGACCGAGTGGGAGTATGTATGCATGTTGGAGTATGACTTTGTATCATGTTTGTCGCCATCAGTGTTGCCAGATGGAAAATGTTGAATTATCGTACGAAAACCTCAAAATTATTGTTTTTGGGGTTTTTTGGGGAGGAAATTATCATACAAGGACCAAATAGTTGATTCAAGGCATGTAAATGAACTGAATGACAACTGAAATTATCATACATCATGTTTTTTTGATAGTACAGAGGGCAAAATGGACAAAATAATGGGACAAATACGATAATTATCGTACATCTGGCAACACTGGTCGCCATGAGATTTGTATTGGATTAGAGATACGTGTGATTTAGTGTGACAAGAAAAACGTAGGAGTTTGGAGCTACTTTGAGCTTTTTAACGGTCAAAATAGTGCTGTCTTGTGTGCCCCCGAACAACACACACACACACACACACACACACACACACACACACACACACACACACACTTTCTTAAAGCTTCCATTACGCACTTCCTCAATTTCCCTTGGGATCAATAAAGTATCTGTGCACACAAGCGCAGACACACACAAACACACACACGCCAACAACAACCCTGACATTGTTGAGCCTTTTTGACCAGTGAAAACGATAAGCATCATAAGGTTTAAGATGCAACCACCCTTGCTTGCTCCTTAAGATGCAACCACAACATCCCCTAAAAACCCCAGCACAAGAGCACACGCACACATACACACGTGTGACTAAATGACAACTGATTAGTATTATAAGGTTAAGGGAGTGGTACTGGTCTGCGCTCCTGTAAATGCACAACGGCAGCAGAGCATGAGATGAAGAGAAGAGAAGTGGTGTCGTGTCAATATGAGCTACATACAGTACCTGGTGTATAAAATAAAAGTAGACGTACTCTTGCTATGTACCTACCTCGTTAGGTACAGTGGAATAGCTGGTTTATAAAATTATATAAGATCATGTACTACTGCTGTAATTACATTGATACTTCTACTAATCTACTCTAAACACCTCGGTACATACACACCTGTCAAACTCAACTTCAGTACCAAGCCGTAGCCTCCCCTGGAGGTTAGGGTTTGGACTTGGCCTATGTTTACAGCTTTATGGTAGCTCATCTCAACAGGACACCAGTGCTGGGAAGAGGGTTAGGGGGAAGGAGGCCTCGCGTCCGACTGAACAAGACCTGCCAGCACCGAACACCTCAACATGTCTATGTTTGTTACTGTGTTTGTTAATACAAGATATCTTGAAACTGAAGGGGCTATGTGTGATCATTACTTTCACTGAGGCAGGGCTTTGTGTTGGGAATAGTGCATAGGGAATAGTGAATATGTTTCTGAATGGCATTTTTGTTTGAGAATAGTTTGGTGTAGGGGATGGGTTTGGGAATTGTATTGGGTAGGAGCTGACTTTGGGAATGGTGAGAGTGGTGGGATTAAGGGACTATGTACTGTATGGGAATATTTAGGCTTTAGACCTCTATAAATCTGTGCACAAGCATTATTTCCCATCATGTTACGTCCAGGCCTGATCATCATTTCCAAACACATGGCATCCAAACCAGTTCAGATTAAATCGTTCAAAAATCAAATCAGACTGTTTGAAACTTCAGCATCCGCCCACCTGAAATTGGCGCTCCATTATGCAGTTCTAGACTCTCTCTGTATAAAATCGAGGGATTGGTTAAATCAGGATAGGGAACATGAGTTGAGTAGGAGATATGTTTGGGAACAATGGTGGGTGGGATTAAGGCAAATAGTGTTGGGATTAAGGGTTAGATTTGGGGCGGGAATGGGTGGGATTAATCACCAGTGCTGGAGATTATGGACACACTAAATGTTACACACATTCAAGTAGAGTACTTGAAAACTCCACATAATCCTATGACCATAACGTGACAAAAATGACCTTGTTTGCAGACATGATTAAATGGAGCACACAGATCATGCATGAGTTTATATGAACGCTTTATTACCAACATGGTTTAATGGAGATTAAATGAAAAGTGCTTTGTTACATATACAGTTAAATGAAGGTTAAACAAAGATGCTTTATTATAGTTAAATGTTATTTAAATTAAATGCTATTTAAATTAAATTTAAATAAAACTGTAGTTTTCGTTAGGACTCCATATAGCCTTAGCCTTCTCATTGGGGTTCCACGCGGCCTTAGCCTTCTCATTGGGGCTCCATTTGGCCTTAGCCTTAGACCTGTTCTGATCACCCGAACTTAACTTTGAGGCCGGTGGTTTGGATTTGAGCTTGGCGGTCCACTTCTGCAGAAGAGCTGAGGAGAAGAACACACTCACACTTAGTTCACACTAGGGATGCAATTGATTAATAGATTAAAATGTAATTGTGTTAATCGGTTAAAAAAACATTAATCGCCAATTCGACTGATACGAGACCCAGGTGAACAGGGCATGTGAAGAGGGGTGTGAATAGTGGGAATATTTAAATAGAACTCAATTAAATGTATCATTTTATCTCAATTTTGAATTTTTAGATTCAGTAGTTTTTTTTAGAGAAACATTGAGATTTTGGGGGAAAACGACACTTCACAATGAATCGTAAGTCGATCGATAAGGCAATAAACTAACGATTAATGAATGAGTCGATAATTTGCATCCCTAGTTCACACACTAGTTGACAAACTTGCGATTAATACACTCATTAAATTCACACATTAATAATGCACTCCTAGTCAAACACACAGATTTATTACACTCACTTATTGCACACACAGTATTTATTATACTCGTTGTTCACACACAGCAATGACACACAAGTTATTTTCTCTCTGTCTCTCTCTCTCTCTCTCACACACACACACACACACACGGCATCAAAAAGTTAATCTCAACCTCAAACACAGCCTTAAGGTTATCTTACACACGTTCCTGAGTCCTTCACAGCGCTGGAAGTATCTCTTCCAATGGCAATGCATGCAACATGCGTGCAAAGGTGCACTGTGTAAGATGATGGCAATAGTAGGTATTGCAGTTATGCTGCTGATTGAAACTGTGCTGTCTCCTGCCAATTTTGACCTTATCATGAATATTTACAAAATATGGAACAAATCATTCACTAGTATGACAGTACATTACATTTTGTTGCTAAAATGTCTACTGTATTTCTGGAAATTCAAAATGCCGAACAATGGAGAAGACCCCCCCTTTCATGTATGAATACTTGATGGTATTCGTGAATTTGATGGTGGTTGTAAGTATTCATAAAAAAGGCAACATTTGTGAATGGGCAGCATGCATTCTGAAAATAAACTATTGGAAATATTACACAGTGCACCTTTAAAGGGACACTGTGCAGGAAATGGTCAAAAAGGTACTGCAACTATGCTGCTCATTGAAACTCTGCCACATATTGCCAAATTTGACCTTTTCATGAAAGTTTTCTAAGTAATAAACTAATATTTTTTAGTATGGCCCAAGTAAAGTCATTTTTGCAGCTAAAAATGGCTATTTCTGGAAATTGAAAATGGCGGACCATGGAGAAGATCCCCCTTTTCATGTATGAAAAGTGCAATTTTTCCAGTCATAATGAATACTTAGAATTTGATGGTGGTGGGAAGTATTCGTGAAAGAGGTAACATGAGTGAATGGGCAGCATGATTTCTGGAAATAAACTACTAAAAATCTGACACAGTGCACCTTTAAGGGGCATCTACTATGTAAGCTCCCTCACACTACAGCTACAGCTCCTGACTGCCTACCCTTGCGACTTTCTTTTAGCTTCTCTGCGGCCCTCTTGTTCTTCATATGAACTTCCATCTGAGTGATTAGAGATGGCTCCTTTTTGATCTTCACTGACGCTCCTACACACATCACAGTAAACACACACACCACAGTAAATATCTGTACTCACACACCACTGAGACCCACAAATAAGCCACAGGACACCCATACGCACGCACACGCACACACACAGACACACACACACAGGAAAAACACACACACCACTGACACTCATCCACTCCTGTGACCTCTACATGTCTCAGCAAATACACACACACACACACACACACACACACACACACACACACACACACACACACACACTCTCTACTCATCTACAGCAAAAGTGAAGGGTAAAGGGACAGACAGACAGTCCCCCTGACGGAAGAGTTAAAGCGTGAGGGCCTTATAGTGAATGAGGTCGAGTAACAGAGTGAGAATCCATCTAGAAACGTTTATCTGCCTTCCCAAATTCTCTTTGCTAATTGGCTAATGGGCGGTGACCATTACAGTTTTTCCTCGATTGCTTACATACAATTTTCGGAATCAGGTCTCGAATTCTCAAAACTCTACACACAAATCCCCAAAACTCACACACAAATGAACACACACTGAAAAATTAACGTCTTGTCTCAAAATGATGTACTCTCTTCTAAAAAGGCAATTTTGTTCTCAAAATAAAAACACAAGCATCATTTTAATTCACACTCATATGAACCATTGAACACTAATATGTATAAGGTAAAACTCTATACTCAGCTTGACGCACAGTAGACCTTATTTTGTTCAGTGTTCTACTTACTGAAGAGGGTATCTTTCTGTTGTAAAATACTGAAATATTGTTTTTAGCCTCAGAGTACACAGATGTGTGGCAATTTTTTTTTTTTTTAAATGCACTAATTCACTGTAAAATATTGGGGTAACCACACGAAGGTGATCTCTTGTATTACATATTTTTGAGATCAAAAACTCAACAAATGTGTGTTCTCACTGCAGACACTCGTGTTTTCATCATTATCACATGCAATGTGTGTCCTTATGGAGTGATGATTTCAGATTGTAAACGGGTATGAAGAGAGTTTGTTCAAGTGATGTGGTAGTAAACATAGTATGGCAGTTGATTTTAGTATTTTGAATGACAGTGTGTTCCATGGGATTTTCTTCATGAAAATTGTGTCTAATACAGGGAATTGTGTGTAGTGTTTTGAAAAGAGTGTGTTTTAAAACTGAAAATGTGAGTGTAAGGAATTGTGCTTATAGTTCAGTGACATTGGTTAGGGGAGTTGGGAAATGGGTGAGATGTTTCGAGAATTGTGTGTGAAGTACCAGAAATTGCGTGGAAACAATCGAGAAAAACTGTAATTCCATGGAACCGGCCAAGCGTCAATAGGATGCATGTAACTTAGCCATGCATAGAATCTTTGTTTGGAATGCGGATGGTATCTAAGGGACAACATAGGAATCATGCACATGATTTATGGCAAATTAAATTATCACAATGTCGGCATTCCAAACAAAGATTCTTGCATGGCTAAGTTATACACATTCGAGTAACAAAGCATCTATCTTGCTCACTAGATTCTGGTGCAGTTGACATGGTTGTTTAGAGGTAGGGTGCGCACATCCACAGGTACCTGTAGTTGTCCAGGTGCCAGACAAAAGGTAGTAGGTAGTGTGATGAAACGGTCTGCACTGTCTGCACTGCACTGTTACTGTCTGTAAAGTTGTAGGAACCATGTCAACTGCACACTGTGTATTAACTCCAAAAATACTTTATTTCATTTTATCATACGGCAACGTTTCGATCCAAATCTGTTCAGATCTGTTGGATCGAAACGTTGCCGTATGATAAAATGAAATAAAGTATTTTTGGAGTTAATACACAGTGTGCAGTTGACATGGTTCCTACAACTTTACATGGCCTGGCGCACATTGCTGGGGTGAGTTTCTCAAAAGGGAAGTTGTTAGCCTGTTAGCAACTTCGGTAGTTGCCAATGGGAAAATGCATTGAAAGCAACGAAGTAGCTAATGTAGTAAGCAACTTTGGTTTTGAGAAATTCACCCCTGGACTTCTAAACCCGCGCTTCGCTATTAACTTTGTGGAACCGGTTACCTCATCGGTTGTTATCCCTTACATAAACAGTTACGAAACACTTACTGTTGGCCCACACTAACTAGACATTTACTCTGGGCCAAAACTGACTAAAGTCTTTCGATGGGCAACACTTGGTTACAAAACCTGCTTTAGCAAATATTTGCCATCATCTCACTGTACTATAATCTTACTACACTCTAAAACCAAGTTCATGCTTCTCCGCCTTTGACATGACTTGTAAAGTCACCAGGGCCCCATGTTCTGTAAGTGCGGGGCCCACGCAGAGTGCAATATATCTAGATATAGTATATGGGTGAGGTCCATCAGAGCTGGCTATACTTAGTTAGGACCCAGCATTTTCTGCTGGCCTACTCCCCTTCTGACGGAACTGATTTTCCTTCACACGAGGTGTGCCGAATGAGATGAGATGCATTCAAACAATAATAACCTTGCGCTATGGGTAAGGCTAACCTGGTTCCCACGGGATGGTTGGAATATTGTCAATTGCTAAGCTCTGGAAAGGGCGTGGGTGTGTTCAAAACAGCTCGAAACTCATTGGAGAATTCACATGGCTTTTTTTGAATCAGTACTACCTCAACCACTGACTTACATATATAATTATGTATATATATAATTATGTATGACTTATGTATAAACCCCGCCCTGTGATCCCTTCCCGCGATTCTGATTGGACAGGCTGTGAAATATCTGATTCCTTCGGGCTCGTCTAAGATTTCCAGACCCAAGTGCGAGCTCACGAAGGTTAACAAAGATGCACAAAGCAGGAAGGGTTTGCGTGAGAGCCAGGCTAGCGTAAAGCATCTGTCCATCGCAAAAATAAAATACATTGTAAAAAATTTAAAAGGAAAGTCTTCATGGTGCTAGAGGGGTCTCAGTGTCTCCGTTTTGTCTGAGACGGAAAAGCATGAACCAAGCATCACTGTTTGACCTACACTTAGTAACCTAACACTTACTGTTGGCCAACTGCTATGAAAGGATTACTGTTGGCCAACGCTTATTAAAGTCTCACTTTCTGCTCTCACTTGTACTGGTGGCCGACAGGGGCCTAGTCTTAGTGCTGGCTGAGTTGAGCCTTACTGAGCTCCTGTTCTGAGCCTGAGCCTGGGACTCATTGCTGCTGCCCTCCTGGCCTACAATAGAATATAATCAAATAGAACAGAATAGAATAGAATAGAATAGAATAGAATAGAATAGAATAGAATAGAATAGAACAGAATAGAATAGAATAGAATGCATTTTATTCTCACTATTCAAATGCAATTTACAATGTACACATTCACAATGAGATTGATAGCACTGACTTCGGTGCAGATATTAAAGAGATATGAAAAACAAAAAAAACCTAGTGCAAAACAGAAACACACATGCACGCGCACACACAGGCCACAGGCCAGTGTGACGCTTGGATGTTTGCTCAAAGTGTGACTGTGTATGTGGATATGTGTGTGTGTGTGTATGTCCATGTGTGTGTGTGTGTGTGTGTCTGTGTGCATGCATATGTCTGTCTTAGGGCTGTAACGATACACTCAACTCACGATTCGGTTTGTATCACGATTCATGACCTACGGTTCGATGCACCCATCGATTTTACATTTGCCAACATTATAATCTTAATGAATAAAAATTAAAATAGTCCAAAGGTAGAATAAGTTACAAGAGGCTACAAATATTTTTTAAAAGTTTCTATATAATAATGATGATGCTTGGAAGCACTATCACTTCATATCATGTGGTTGTTTTCATGGCAGATGGGTATCAAAACATTAAAAGGGCGTATCACGATACTGCCTCTTTGTATCACGATACAGTATCGTGACTCTGTGTATCACGATTTCTCGGTTCGATACAATATCGTTACAGCCCTAGTCTGTCTGCATGTGAGTGTGTGCGGGCATGCACGCATGCATGCGTGTGTGTGTGTGTGTGTGTGTGTGTGTGTGTGTGTGTGTGTGTGTGTGTGAGTGTGAGTGTGTGTGTATCACCGTGTGTGCGGACACACTCCTCCTTGTGCCGCAGGTTCCAGGCCTTCATCTTACAGCTCTTGCTGCAGTAGGAGACCATGTGGCAGCGTGTGCACGGGATCAGCACCACCCCCACACTGCGCCCACACTGGTAGCAATACTTTAACCTACATACACACACACACACGGTTACAAATACATTCACATAAACACACGCACACACACACTCACTCATTTGCGCACACACACGCACGCACGCACGCACACTGGTTAGAAATACTTACTGTAAACCTACACACACACACACACACAGAGTTACGGATAAACACCACGCTCACACTGTGCCCACACTGGCAGCAGTATTTTAACCTGCACACACATGCACATGTCATGCACGCACACACATGCACAGTTACAAACATATAAATACACACATACACACACACACACACACACACACACACACACACACACACACACACACACACACACACACACACACACTGGCAGCAGTATTTTAACCTGCACACACATGCACATGTCATGCACGCACACACATGCACAGTTACAAACATAAAAATACACACATACACACACACACTCACACACACACAGACACACACACACCACCCCCACACTGGTAGCAGTGCTCTAACCTGTACACACACAAACACACACGCATACGCACATGTCTTACCCGCTCAATCTTCTGACTGGTTTTCCATCTTCACTGAAAGAGAATTACAAAATTAAGTTATATTTTATGTGCATGTGTGTGTGTGTGTGTGTAAGTGTTCATATGTGAGTGAGTGTGTGATTGTGTGCATGTGTGTGAGTGAGAGAGAGCGAGAGAGAGCGTGTGTGTGTGTGTGTGTGTGTGTGTGTGTGTGTGTGTGTGTGTGTGTGTGTGTGTGTGTGTGTGTGTGTGTGTGTGTGTGTGTGTGTGTGTGTGTGTGTGTGTGTTTAAGTTTAATGGTTAAGAAGCCTAATGGTTAAGAAGATGGGCTTGAGATCAGAGGGTCACAGGTTCATATCCCACCATTCCACTCCCTACCATACTCCACGGCTAAGGTGCCCTTGAGCAAGGCACCTGACCCCACACTGCACCAGGGACCAATACCAATACCCTGTACATAACTCAAGTCAATTTGGATCAAAGTTTCAGCAACATGCAGTACAGTATAATGCAATGTAATGTAATGTGTGTTGGGGGTGGGGGTGGGGGCAGGGGGGTACCTGATGAGTTCTATGATCAGGTTGTCATCTGCAGCTCCATCTGTTGTAGTGGAATCTGGAACACACACACACACACACACACACACACACACACACACACACACACACACACACACAGACACAGACACACATACACACACACACACACACACACACACACACACACACTCATCATACCTGTACATAAATATACATGCACCGGTAAATATACATTTAAAGGGTTACTGGTAGTATATTACTTTAAAATGAATCCAATACAATACAGTTTTACAACAGTGACGGTATTGACAGTTTATGGTCGGCACAGTAGCAGTGTCCAAACCAATTAACAAATTTAAGAGAACATAGTAAACTTACAGGGGCTTCTGTGATTGTGAAATATTATTGTGAAGTATGATTGTGAAGTGTGCAGTAGAACTAAAGATTTGAAAAGGGGCCCTCATCCATGACAATAACCTGCCTGGTTTAATTGTCTTTAAAAAATATCTGATGGTGGTGATGAATATGTGTGACACAATTTGAGCTATCAGAAAATAATACTAAATATTGTTTTAAACTCACTGTTTGCAGTTCTGTAGAACTGCTTTAATGTGTTCAACATGTAGTGGTGATATTATTCATATACTACATCAGTGATTTTTTTTTAGTCCATTGAAATTATGTCTGTCCTCTGGACAGCAGGTTTTACAGGTTGTGGGCAGGTTTACAGCAATGAAAAATAAAAAATATATCCTTAAATCTTTCAAACAACTGTACATTTGTGTAACAAGCCCCTTGATTTGTGTAACAGGCCCCTTTTATTGCTGGGACATGTTTTTGCCAAACTATCAAGAAACAATGATGTACAAGATCATTTTCATTACTGAGGACCCCTTTTCAAACCTTTAGCGCTCTTGCATTTGTTAATTTGTTTGGACATTGCTACTGTATCAACCATAACCTGTCACCATTGTCACTTCTGTATAATATATTAACGTTAATTAACGTTGCGTTGCGCAACATTGGCCCTGGCGCTTGGAGCTGTATTACGCATCATTCA
Organism: Engraulis encrasicolus; assembly: GCF_034702125.1. Taxonomy (NCBI): domain Eukaryota; kingdom Metazoa; phylum Chordata; class Actinopteri; order Clupeiformes; family Engraulidae; genus Engraulis; species Engraulis encrasicolus. The sequence continues at coordinate 15,544,122 of NC_085862.1, read as the reverse complement.
GGCTCATGAGATTTGAGACAACTTTATTAAAAATCTCTGTTTGTTTTAGATGAATGGACACATTCTAATGAAAGATGAGGGTCTTAGTGTTTAAATGCAACTTAGAGCATATTTGTATGTGCTTCAGAAGCTGAGATATTTAGATTTTTATAGGCTGAGGGCGACTTTTCTTAAAGTGATACTGTCCCATTTTTAGAAATAAGCTTATTTTACACCTCTCCTCGACCTAAATGATTGAGTGCTACCTTTCTCCTGTACTTTCAACCGTTCTCTGAGTATGGCAGTGCAAATTTTACCTCTAAGCTAGCAGTTAACATTGAGTCCTATGAAACCAGTTAGCCGCCAGCTGGCCTCATAGGACTCACTGTTAATTGCTAACTTGGAGGTAAAATTTCCTCTGCCATACTCAGAGAATGGCAGGAAGAACAGGAGAAAGGTAAAGCTCAATCATTTAACTCAAAGAGAAGTGTACAATAAGCTTATTTCCAAAAATGGGACAGTATCACTTTAAAAAGGGCTCAGGCATTCAGCACCCTTTTTTTTGCAGGTGCATTAGGCGTCAATGAGTTCATACATTTCGAGAAGCGGTATGGAGTACCTAAAAAATAGAGTGAAAACAAAATGGCTATTGTGAACAAACTACGCATATTATGTAAAAGAGGAGTTTTTTGTCACCTCTGTCAGATGTCACCACCGTCAGGTTTTGTGTCTGCTTGTTACCTTCGTTCCACATGTGACTGAATTTTGCTGGTTGGTAATATTATTTACATTATAAGACATATTAGCATTCAGCCTGGTCCAAAATCTCTCTAGCCTCCACTGAGGCACATTTGGAGGCTTTTTTGTCACCGCCAAGATGCGGGCACACAAAAGGGCACAAACACACACACACACACACACACACACACACACACACACACACACACACACACACACACACACACACACACACACACACACACCCTCATCCTCACCGCTGAGTGTGTGCTGATTTGCTAGTGGTGTTTCCTTGGTGGCGGCACTCCTCAGCAGATCTCCCATGATGCAAAGCAACTGCCGCCGCACGTTCAGAGTGTCTCTCTCCCGTGGGGTTAATGCATGGTACGGAGTGTGTGCAATACGCCAGTCCTAACACACACACACACACACACACACACACACACACACACACCTGATTAAAGGAGCGGTATGCGTAGTCTACGGCAGTGTGTGTGTGCGCACGTGTGCGTGTGTGTGCGCATGCACATGTGCATGTGCGCGCGGGCATATGGTTACCTGACTAAATGAGTGGTATGCGTAGTCTACAGCAGTGCCCCACACAGACTTCCGTCCAGCGACGATCTGAACCGGCATCAGAATATCAGCCCCAGCTGCTATGAGCTTATTCAGCTGCACACACACACACACACACACACACACACATACAAACACACACACATACACACGTACAAAAACACACAAACACACACACACACACACATACAAACACACACACACACACACACACACACACACACACACACACACACACACACACACACAAACACACACACATTAAAATATCAGCAACTGCTGCCATCAGCTTATTCAGCAACCACACACACACACACACACACACACACACAATCACATTATAATTATCAGCACCTGCAGCATCAGCTTCTCCAGTGTGTGTGTGTGTGTGCCAGGACTGTGTGTGTGTGTGTGTGTGTGTGTGTGTGTGTGTGTGTGTGTGTGTGTGTGTGTGTGTGTGTGTGTGTGTGTGTGTGTGTGTGTGTGTGTGTGTGTGTGTGTGTGTGTGTGTACCAGTAGTAGGCGGTCACAGCTGTTTGCCTGTGTGTGGTAGTTGATGTTTGCGTTGGCACACAAGGCGTTGCCCACGTGACTGGACAATGCAAGATTTGGCTCCGCCCCTCCGTCCAGCAGAGCATCCACCGCCTGCCAATCACATCACTGTATCACTACCCCATGAATTATTCATGAATACTCATTACATACACTGTACATTACCTAACCAATCACATTGTGGTATAATATCGATACATATGGGTTATTATTAATTTACTCCCCTAGTTAGCATGGAGCTAAGGTTAGACAGGGTGGTCAATGTTAGCGTTCTATATGGATGAGTGTTAGGCCTTTTGTAGCTTGTGTGGTGTGTAGAGGGTGTGTTAGAGTGGAGTTAAGGTTGTGTACCATTTGGTTGCCGCTGGCGATGGCGAGAGAGAGGGGGGAGTGGCCACTCCACAGCAGACTGGTACTCGCCTTATGGGACAGAAGAACACGCACCACCGCCGTGGCATTCTACACACACACACACACACACACACACACACACATACACACCAAGGCTTGACATTAACTTTTTCACTTGCTGGCCATTGTGGTTAGTGGTTTTCCCAAGTCACTAGCCATTCAGCTATTCTACTAGCCACAAATTGTATGTTGTTTTTTTACTGATCATAACTCTTTCTAACTTCAGAAGATGAGGTGCTAAAGCAAGAAGATGAGTTTACAGCTTTCTACGTGGAAATAAATCATACAAATAGAGTAACTGAGCTTTTTCTCAAATTTCTACAAACAATTGATAAACAATTGATATACAGGGGGCAAAGTACAGTATATTGCAGGCTATTCTGGTATGTCATACCATAGAATAAGTTACCTGCCAAATTGGCTAGTGACACTGAAATTGTTACCAGCCACAGCCAAGTTTTACCAGCATTT
>NC_085862.1:15518895-15536395 GCF_034702125.1 Engraulis encrasicolus | reverse complement strand
GCGTCGAGCTGCCTGCGCAGGCGGGGGGGCAGGGGCATCAGGTCGGGGTCGTTGGCGTAGCGCAGCGTGTGGGCCGGCAGGATGAAGCGCTCGTCCTCCACGTGCTCCCGGAGCTCCCGGCGCTTGACGCGCGCGGCGGAGCGGGGCGTCAGCACCTCGGCCGGCTGCTTCATCGCCGCCTGCCCGTAGCTCTGGAAGACCGGCAGGGACACCAGGCTGAAGGCATGCTCCAGCCGCGTGCACAGGCTCAGCAGGCGGCAGCGGTGCCACAGGCCCACGTCCTGGCGGCCGTCCGCGTAGGTCATCAGTCCGGGCCCCAGCCTCTCGTCCGCGTGGTACAGGCCCTATGTGCAGGACACAGCAACAGTCAGATAGCATGGTACTGGCAGAGGCGCATCTTGTCACCAGGCAAGGCAGGCAGCCGCTTGGGGCCCCCAAGCCCCTGGATGGTGAATAACAGCTCTCGCTTTACTAAGCTACTAGGCTACTAGGCCTAGGCAGTAGTGGAATTTTTGTTTCAAATGTTCATTCCTTTGAATTTTCGCTTGGGGCCTCTCCTGACCCTAGGATCGCCTCTGGGTACTGGCCACACAGTGAAGAAAGAAAGAAAATCTGCACACTGTTGAAGACCAGTAAGACCAGTCAGGTGTAGGTCATGTGTAGCTGTTAGGACCATACTGGTTGACACTTGCGTATAATAAACTGGAAGGAGAAACCGTGTGTGGATTTTCTTTATTCATTTATAGATCAGGTTTAATCCGGCACCTGTTTAGTGGGATGTGCCCTCATTCCAAACGCTTACAGAATGGCACACATACTGTATGTGGTGAATGGCACACATATTGTTATCTGGCCATAGAAGAGGAGCAGAGCTGTTTCTCAACCTGGTGTCAAAGTGAGTCCACAGAATCCACAATTTTTAAACGTCATTTCCAAAGTGTTGACATTGGTACCTTGAAGACTGTGCCGTCGGGAAAGGTCTGGACGCCATAGCCCTCCTTCCGATTCAAATAAAACTTCCCGGTGAACTTGGAGCCGTCTGGCCAGGTGTACGTGCCCTTGCCATGCCGTTGATCTTGGAAGAAGGCACCCTCATAGACCTACAGGCATTTGACATAAAAAGTTAGGATCATGAAAACCATGAAGAAAAACATGAAAACATGTAAGCTTTCTGTACATAGGCCTACATAATCGAAATAAATCAGCAGTGGCGTATTGGTTAGAGAGCTGGTCTTAAGATCAGTGAGTTGCAGGTTCAAATCCCACCCTTACATCTCCCTACACCTCCAGCCATGGCTGAAGTGCCCCTGAGCAAGACACCTAACCCCACATTGCTCTGGGACTGTAATCAATACCCTGTATCTAAAATAACTGTAGGCTAAGTAGCTTTGGATAAAGTGTAATGTTATGTATTTAAATCATTGCACCATAATTAATTAGTAGTTAATTCACTGAAGCTTTGTTATACTTTCCCTATTGTTATGTATTTGTTTTTGATTGTAAAGTGTCCTTGGGTATTTTGAAAGGCGCTCAAAATAAAATGTATTATTTATTATTTATTATAAGCCACATAACAACATGTGTGGGTGGGTAGGGCATGTGAATAAACATTCATACGGAAGAACTATTTGCTTCATAATTAAAAGCGTTGTTATTAATAAGGCAGACCTATGCAAAAGTAAGCCCCGGTGGCCCCCTAGAGTGGAGGCCCGCGGCAATTGCCTAGTTGTTTGCTTGCCTGGTTGTTGTGATGTGCTTGTTTGCTGCTGCATGTTCCACTTTGTAACCACATTTATCATTACTTTCCAGGCCATTCTGTGTAGGCTACTAAGCTTAGGCTTCTTTGTTCAAGCTGTGGTTTGCTTGTCTGTTTGCTACAAATATCTCAGACTCAACATAGACTGCAGCATCCATTCATTCGTTAATTTAGGCCCATTTATATATTCTTTTAGCCATTATTTCACTATTTAGCCTACTGTTCTCGTTGTCACGAAAAATTTTACAAACATAAACAATAAGATTATGTGTTGTAAAACCATATGATTGTAGACAAAAACGCCATACCTCTCCGTTGGGCCACGTATAAACACCCACTCCGTGTTTCAGGTCGTTCTGAAACTCTCCTTCATATCTGGACCCATCTGGCCACACTTGGCTCTCCAAGCCGTTTCTCACTTTGTCTCGCTCGGTGCCGTAAATGTATCCAATGGGAAACGGAACATGTTGCTTAACCGGATCAGACACCGTCCCATTTGATCCAGTTTTACAAGTCTCCATTTGTACACACTCTCATCTGTCATTTCATTTGCCTGCAAATTTAGTCAGTTTTCAACATGAAGTATGAGTTGGACCTGCGCGCTCGACCTGTTTGTTGCCTTTCATGGTTACCTTGGAAACGGGGGCGCGCACCCAGACCGTCCCTGGTGGGTCGACACAGGAGATGTCTACAGCAAAATTACATGACCTGCACAAACACTCACTTTTCGCTGTAATGATGTTTTCTGGCCGCAGATGTGTAGACTAGCCTTCATTGTCTTGTCATTACCGGGTGCATTGTGCGCCAGTGACTCTAAGCTCTGCGTCGGGCCACAGGTGAAACCTGAGCAGGTCTAGCTGATCCACACTGCTTTGTTCAACCCATACCGGGCAGGGAACCTGATCAGCCGACACTTACCTCGGATGTAATTAAGAGTTAGGTACCAGTGGTGGTGATGCAGTAAAATTGGAGTCGGAAGGCCTATGAGGTTATGGCGCATTATTAGGCTATAATGAAATTAACCCATACATTCATACATTTAAATTTACAATTCAAATTTCAAAACTATAGGGCCTATGGCGGCATATGTTTATGTTAAATTGGATGAATTATATTGCTAGTCCATCACATTGAGGTGCACCCCTTCTATTTACTCTCAATGGGTGCACCCCTCTAATTGTCTGTCCCATTATCTCTGTGTCCATGTTCACCTTTTTGCCCTAGTGATTCCAAAAGATCAAGGGCGTAGGTTTCGTGTGAGCTTTGGTAGGGACAACTTCACCCCGCACCCAATTTCATAGATTGTGTTTTTTTTTAAATCTAGATTAATCCCACTGTATACCAGATTGATATACATTAATATATTTTAAAATTTGCTCAAATAGGCTATGTGCGTTACCAAAATAATGACTTCTTGAGAAGAGGGTTTCTTAAGCCAGGTGGCACATAGACCAGGGCTCATCTCCTTTTTTCCAAAAATAAACAGTGCTATAGACCCAAGTGGTACATGTAAAATACATAGGCCTATAGGCTACATCTATCATTTGAACAAGATTGCTTCAACGATTCAGCATTTCTATTGGGCCTGGACATAGCAGAGAGAGGGAGAAAGAGAGAGAGAGAGAGAGAGAGAGAGAGAGAGAGAGAGAGAGAGAGAGAGAGAGAGAGAGAGAGAGAGAGAGAGAGAGAGAGAGAGAATCTCTCACTGACTTAAAAAAGGGCGGCGGCTCCTTTAAGAATCCTTACGGAAAGCGGCTCTTTTTATCCTAGGAGAAGCTGCGCATGAGAGAACGTTTCCCTACCCACAAAATACAGTTGACTGTTATTCTCAGAAGAATGCCAGAGGAGTCACAACTGGAAATGTATTTTGCTAAACTTTTTACCTCACGCGGCAAGCGCTACTTGTTTGTCGTCATGAGCAAGCATGATCAACCGCATTTAGCGTTTGACCGTCTTCAAAATATCATTCTTCTGGTGTTGCGCTTGCGATGCCGAAATAACTTACCGCCCTTTTCTTTTGTCGTCTCTGAAGCTTATAAAGCTGATGTTGAAACACCGATTCAGTTTAAGTTGGGGCTTTCAGCACCACTAGCACATGGACCACTGCTTCCACCTGAAACTACCTGGCTGCCGTCTAATGACCCTTCAGTCTGTTACACCCAATAGCGACGTGGGTCGCCATATCTCCGAATAAACCGCGGAGTCTCTCATATCATAAAGAACACAGCCAGTTCAATATATATATATATTTTTTAATAAATGCTACCACTTTGTAGTATATTGACATATTAAACTAATCAATGTAGATTTTCGATACATAAAAATAATATGGCTAAAATTGGTAGGGACAATTTTATATCCCTTAAATATTGGTAGGGACATGTCACAAGCGTCCCCCCCTAAACCTACGCCCATGCAAAAGATAATGTTGGTCATTCTGAAAATAATTAGAAAATTTTCATGACCGGAACGGGCTGGAAATTTACTCTTTACATTCTTAGATTTATCCCATACAAGTCTGGGGCCAGATTAACACATCTCCCGGGCCTCATCCGGCCCCCGGACCTTCTGTTGGACACCCCTTGGGAAGTATATAGGCTATTCACCAACATGCCATGTTCTGTGCATTTCTAGTATTTGGGTACATTTAACATATCCTACACTGTCTGGGCTAGTCCATCATTAGGATTTCAATGCGTTTTTAAAAAGTCAGAATCCCATGCTGTAAAAGGGGGGATAGCTCATTGTAAACACATTATATCTTATACAAGGAATATGATGTAGAACACACACACACACACACACCTTATAAATAGCTTTATGGAACACACATACCCGTTATAAAGATGAAATCTTCAAAGACACACCTTACACATGACAACATTCCTCGCAGTGATGCTTCACACTGACCACCACACACAAAACACAAGTCAGGCACCACTAAACATATTTTGGGTTTTATTCATAAAAAGTGAAAACATTACTGTACAGAAAAACAATCTCCACCCAAAATGTTACCATCCTAGGCACCTTACAACCCCCCTCCCCAACCCCTAACCGCTTCCTGGTCTCCTACAATGCACCCCCACCCCACACCATCGGCCACCTTGTTTGCAGGTGTAAAGGTCTAAAATACTTGGGGTGTGTGTGTGTGTGTGGTCTCCAGTCTAAAATGTCTTCCGTCCCTGGTGTGTCTGTGTGTGTCTCTAAAATGTCTGTCGTCCCTCTGAGCTTCCCTGGTGTTGGGCCGCCAGTTTGCCGTAGCCTCCTCGAGCCGGGTCGTAGTCCTGACGATACTCATCCCTCACCTGCAATACACACACACACACACACACATACACACACACACACACACACACTTGTTATAGATAACCCAACTCTGGAAGTAATGTCATGCATGAGCCCTGCAGCACGCCTCACTACATTTGGGCAGCATGCATTGCACATGGGGACCAGGACTCAGGTCCGCTTATACAAAATCAGTAGTTTATAATATATATATATATATGTATATATATATGTATATATATATATATTATATATATATTAGGGTGACCAGATTTTTGTAGTCTGAAACCGGGACACGTCGTGCGTGACTGAAGGACAATACAGCTCCAGCTCGGGTTTTATTTCTGGCGAGTTAGAATTAAACAGGTGAGTTAACACCAAAACGTGGCATGGAAATCTACAGGGTATATTGAAGAGTGAAGTGTGGGGCACCAGGTCAACAAGCAAGAACAGCTGACAGCAAAGCATCAAGGATATCTGGGCTTCCATAACTCCCATGCACTGTTTTTGCCATTGACTTCAATGTTAAACGCATCATGGCCATTATGAAGACAGAGAATGTCCTAACCAAGTATTGACCATTGCATGTTATGTAGAAAGTACCAAATTTCAACTGATTTAATGTGACCCAAATTTTGACTAAGAAAAATGTGATTTTATAACAATATTCTAATAATGCGAATTCCCCAATTCATGGGTTTTTTGAGCTGGAAGGCCAACGTACAGCTCCAGGCCTTTTTATTAGAATACCATGAAAAAGTTGATTTATTTCCATAATTCCATCAATAATGTTAAACTGTCATGGATTGTAGATTCATGGCCCAGTTTTTTAACTATTCCAATCATTATTTTTTTTTTTTATATATACGTTGGCCTTGGCCTATACGTTGGCCTTATATACGTTCTTTTTATATACGTTGGCCTATACGTTGGCCTTATATACGTTGACTCACCAGTTTAATTCTAACTCAACAGAAATTAAACCCCATTCATTTTCAATGGGGTTTCATTTCTGGTTATTTAGAATTAAACTGGTGAGTTAGCGCCAAAACGTGGCATGGAAATCTACAGGGTATATTGAAGAGTGAAGTGTGGGGTACCAGGTCAACAAACAAGAACAGCTGACAGCAAAGCATCAAGGATTTCTGGGCTTCCATAACTCCTATGCACTGTTTTTGCCATTGACTTCAATGTTAAACGCATCATGGCCATTATGAAGACAGAGAATGTCCTAACCAAGTATTGACCATTGCATGTTATGTAGAAAGTACCAAATTCCAACTGATTTAATGTGACCTGAATTTTGAAGAAAAATGTGATTTTATAACAATATTCTAATAATGCGATTCCCCAATTCATGGGTTTTTTGAGCTGGAAGGCCAACGTATATAAAAAGAAAAAAAATAATGATTGGATTAGTTAAAAAACTGGGCCATGAATCTACAATCCATGACAGTTTAACATTATTGATGGAATTATGGAAATAAATCAACTTTTTCATGCTATTCTAATAAAAAGGCCTGGAGTTGTATTTGGAGGGCGGGTCTGGGGGTCCTTCCCCAGGATTTTTTTTTATTTTTGTAGATGCAATTTCCTGCATTCTGATCAATTTTACCTGGGACCTGGGACACACGACTCCAAACCCGGACTGTCCCGGTTAAACCGGGACGTCTGGTCAGCCAAATATATATACCGTAAAGTTCCATATAATAGCCGAGTTCCAATTAGCGGCCGGGTTCCTTTTAAGGGCCGGGTGCACGAGGATATTTGGACAGATAATGGCCGGTTCCAAATAAAAGCCCGGTCTAAATGATCATTAAATGACCAAAGGAAGAAGGCTTGACCACCGGCGCTGCATGTTTCCCCCCTTATATTGTTTTGTTTAGTTTTTAGGATGCGTTGCGTCACGGGCGTAAAATTGCGTATGGACACTATGGACGTGTCCATACCAATATTTGGATACGTTGAAAATGTCCATACCAATTTTGAAGGGGTAATTGCACGGCAGTCGGGAAATTGTTAACTTTACCCTCATCAGTACCTTCTGCCAAAGACGGCGTGTCATTGGTGGGGACAGCCTTGCTAGGTATCTGTGATTGGCTCATCTTTCTGCAATAGTTATCGTTGCTAGGTTGGTAGCTAAGCGCGCGATGACAGCAGAATAACAGCTGACGAGAATAACAGAAATATTTCAGCAACAGAATAACGGGAAAACAGCTGCCAACGGACGGTCTACTTTCGGTGTACTGGTATACGCCGAGTCATCATGTCTGCCTCGGGCAGGAAAAGGAAACTGAAGGACATAAGAGGCTATTTCACCAAGTCAGCGGAGTATTTCACAGAACAGTCTTGTAAAAACCTATTCGGTCACGTCCCCCCTCAGTGAAATGTCGCTTCACACACTGTGGAGGCTTTTATTGGTTATGCCTGTGTCATCAACAGAGGCTGAGCGAAGTTTCAGTGCTCTGAGAAGGCTCAAAACATGGCTCAGGACAACGATGATACAAGCACGATTGAACCATGCTGCCGTCTCGTCTGCCATATCCACCAGGACAGGTTGGATGGTATTAATTTAAAATAAATATGCCAGCAGTTCTGTCAATGACCGGCGTCGCCATGCATTTGGCTCGTTCATGCAAGATTTGGGCAAATAGCCTAGCTCAGGTCAGGCTCAAATAGCCTAGGCTTAGGCTAAAAGCTACAAAATAGATTTCTTTTGTAAGGTTTCATATTCTTCTTACTGAGCTTTAGTGGCCGATAACCTTTTTCTCTTTGTTTGTGAATGTAAGCAGTATTCTATTTTATAGTTCATTCATTTTTACAATTGATTTCTACATGTAAGTTATTTCTCACGGTGAATAACCTGAACAAGAATTAATAAAACAATTGCTGGACCTTAATATTTTGACTATTGGCGTTTTACTTTTGTGGGAAGTGTAGGCCTACAGAGCTGATAAATTCTCACTGGTAACTCTAATGGTACTCATCTATGCAGTGTGCGCTTAAAACTTCATCAGTTCATTTATACAAAATTTAAATAAATCAAAATGCCCTAAGACTGCAGCACCCAAACTCATATTACATGCTTTACTTACACAGATTCTGATTTTTCAGAAACACTTAATAACAAAACATCTTACACATGCCAGACACTTTAATGATTTGCTTACCCAAAAAAAAAAATCTCAATCTTGCCAATCTTGTCCCCTGTGAATCAAAAGGGTTTTGTCACTATCCACCCCAGAATTGGTTAAAATGCTGGAAATTGCGTCTAAAAAATGCAGACTCCCGCTAAACGCAAGGTACGGACACATTATGTCCCCACCAATGTCACCAACATTGTTACGCCCTTGCGTTGCGTCTTTGACCATCAACCGCTGCGTCAGTGAAGCGAAATGTCGGAAATGTTGCTATCTAAAACTCGGGGAAGCAGCGTGTTTCAGGGTATGGTTTAACGCTGTAATAGCCTACGGGTAAATGTGGGTAAAATACACATTTAAAACGAGTAGCCTAGACATGTGATGAGAGAAAATGACATTTGCGACAAGCGTCCAACGAAATGAAATGTAAAGTCAACACGAAATATGCAGCCTCTCTGCACTCGGATTCTCTTCCCTTCGCACTAAACTGGCAAACATTTTCTCTTATGCCAACAATGCGTTTAATGATTTGTGCACTATATTGACACATGAGACATTGTTGACATGTTGAAGTGAACTTTCTTCAATGTGGATGGCGAAGCACGCACTCGCACACACCCTGCACGCACTGCACTGATCAACACACTTTAATCAAGCATCAATCTGCGTGGCGGAAGCGCACACCGTTGTAACTTTGACTTTGGGGAAGAGATTGTTTAGTGGGATGTGCATTTAAATGCTTTTCAGTTTCATTTGCTAGCTTTACTTTTTTGTGTATGGTAGGTCTAGCCTATTAATATGTGACATCTGTGCAGATGGAAACGTTTTGTGTTAGGCTGTAGCCTACCTTAATTCGGCCTAGGCTACTTTTAGTTAACCACCGCGTAAAGGTCTTCGCATGGACAAATGAAATGGTAATTGAATAAAAGTTCACCAGTATTGCAGGGTGTATTAAACCCAGTGTCCGTTAGGGCTTGGGAGAGCAAGGAAGAGAGCGGCATCTGTGATTAACCGCTTCGAAATGTGTGCGTAAAACCTGCTGTTACCCAGTGGGTTTTGTGAATCTTGAAGTGTTGCCGCATTAAAAAAAGCTTTGTTTGATTTCGTGTTTGTATTTTACTTTGACGTTGCCTATAGTCCTCATGGTTATTTTCTGTTGACCTCCTTCACATTTTCTTTCGGTCATGTAGGGTATTGTAAATAAATCGACCGTATTTTAATCATTTTGATTTCGGACTTAATTTAGCCCTTCAATCACCCCTCTCCAATTGCAAACTTAAACCCTGGTAGAAGGAGCATTCACTACCCTGCACGTACTCGTTAATCACTTATTGTCTGACTGATTTTGGCTGCTGTGAATCAGGTATCTTTATATAAAAAAGGGCCTGTCACCGTTTTGGCTGAATGCTGACACCACGCAGATGACCGTTGCGGTCTTGCCGCGGGTCTTGAACAGTCAAGTCAAGTCAAGTCAAGTTTATTGTCAATTTCTTTACATGCACTGGTCATACAAAGAATTTGAAATTGCGTTTCTTGCTCTCCCATGCAGACATAGACTAATCTAGGTAAGGACATAGACAGTATAGACATAGACAGTACTCATACATGGACATAGACAGTATGGACGTAGACATTGCTCATACAGACATTTAAAGTGCAAGACTGGACAACAGAAGACTTGTAGAGAACATACATTAAGAGGAGGTATTTTGTTGTTCTTTTTTCTAAAAGTCCTTTATAGCGTTCTGACATAGTAATAGTAGCATTTGAAGAAATAAATAATTAAAAAAAGGTTTTTATTAAATACACCAGCAGCAGTATGTGTGTGTGTGTGTTTGTATGTGTTTTGTGTGCGTGTGTGCGTGTGTGTGTGTGTGTGTGTGTGTGTGTGTGTGTGTGTGTGTGTGTGTTTAGTGCAGGTAGAAAGTGCGGTGTGCGTCTGTGTGTGTGTACCTGTGTATGTGTGTGTGTGTGTGTGTGTGTGTGTGTGTGTGTATGTGTGTGAGTATGAGTTGTGTGTCAGTGTGTGTATGTTTGGGTTTAGTGCAGAAAGTGCAGTGTGCTTGTGTGTGTGTGTGTGTGTGTGTGTGTGTGTGTGTGTGTGTGTGCATGTGTATGTTTTGAGTTAGTGCAGGTTGAAAGTTCAGTCACAGATGTAGTAGTGCAGGTGGAATGTTCAGTCGCAGATATGGTGGTGGGGATGAGGGGGGGGAGCGTTGTCAGTGGCCTGGCTGGCTAGAGGCTGACAGTGAAGGGAGAGTGGGTTGAGTGTTCAGTGTCTTGATTGCTTGATGCATCGTGCTGCTTGCAAGCCTGGTGGTACGGGAACGGAGGCGCCTGTACCTCTTTCCAGAGGGCAGGAGGCTGAACAGTTTGTGTGCAGGGTGGCTTGTGTCTTTGATGATCATCAGTGCTTTTCGGGTGAGGCGTGCGGTGTAAATGTCCTGCAGGGAGGGGAGTGGTACTCCAATGATCTTCTTCGCTGTGTTCACAACACGCTGGAGTGTCTTCCTGTTTTTCTCCGTGCAGCTTCCTCCCCACACTGTGATGCAGCTGGACACGACGCTCTCTATGGTTCCTCTGTAGAATGTTGTCATGATGGAGGGTGTAGCACTTGCCTTCTTTAGTTTGCGCAAGAAGTAGAGACGCTGATGGGCCTTCTTCGCCAGTGATGTAGTGTTGGTGGTCCAAGAGAGGTCGTCGCTGATGTGCACTCCAACAGTGCGCACTCTTTTGAGAAGGCAACTGGCTACCGCAGGAGAGGGGAAAGGTGGCAATATTATCCACAAGGTCCTGGTAGGAGAATCATTCGCTATAGGCACTACTGCATACACATTCAGCAATTTTGTCTGTTGGTTTTTGTTTGCTGCAAAGTAGGATACCGGGTAGACTAGACCTCCATATCTTCATAAAAATCATCTACCACCGCTGTGATAATTTCACTACAGACACCAGTTGTTTAAAGCTACTGTACAATTGCATTCATGCCGCTTGTCTTGAACTGCGCGCTCTCTTCCAGTTCCATGCGTGACAGCCATATGAGAAGCGCAAGGGTGGGAGCTATCCGCGGTCGCTGAGGAAGGTGTCAATATCCACAACCTCACTGAATAAATAGCCTAGCCCTTGAACTGTGCAGCAATTACATATTGTTTAGGTTCTTGAATACTTTCTAAAACATGGAATTAATTTTCCATTAATAAGGAAAGGTTTAAGATTTATCCTCAACCCTCCCCGATAATGTTCTTCGAGTCTTCAAAATCGCGCATCACGCATTAACACCTGCTGTGTTAACTGTACATTTAACAATAACATAGCCTAGGCTATTGCTTAAAGCAATTGAGCACCATATTTTCCCAGTTTAGGGAAATATTTTTTGGAAAGAAGGAATTAATCGCCTGTTCCAAATAGCCGCCTGTCTCAAATATTCGCCCGGTCTCTCACGCGATTCAGACAAATAATAGCCCGGGCCATTATTTGGAAATTTACGGTACATAGTTTTTTTAAAGAAAGAAAATGAAAATCTGCAGTCAAGTAAAATTCTTCTTGTATTTATTTAGGATAGCAGGACACACAGACCCGTTCCAGCCACACACACAGTCGCTGTTCGTTCTAGTGTGTGCGTGTCGCCGCGCGCGCATGCGCGTGTGTTTGTGTGCGTGCGCGCGTCTGCCTCACCTGTCCTCCTGATTTTCCTCTGCCGTATTGGCGTCCATCCTTGAAGCCGGCGTCCCAGTCCGTACGGATGATTCTGTCGTCAAGTCGCGTTCCGTTGACGAAGCGCATGGCATTCTCTGCATCCGCACGCGAGTAGTATCTCACACTCAGGTTAAGGACCACACACACACACACACATCATCTTATACACACAGTCTCTCACATACACACATTAAGGGCCCCACACACTAATCTCACATAGGTTGAAGATCACAAACAGATCATATAATACTCACAATCTCTCTCTCTCTCTCTCTCTCTCTCTCTCTCTCTCTCACACACACACACACACACACACACACACACACACACACACACACACACACACACACACACACACACACACAGCCAGTTCATACTTCTCTCCTCCCGCATCAAGTGCGTGCACACCACACACACACACGATGGCAGGTGAAGGATACTCTACGAAGCAGAACCCGCAGGCCGTCTTCTTCACCTTGTCGAGGCCGATGATGATTCTCTTGACATCGCCGCTCTTGGAGAAGAGCTCATGCACCTGTTCCTCGGTGGTGTAGAAGGACAGGTTGCCCACGTACAGCGTGTTGCTCTGGCGTAGCAGACGCTCCTGCTCCACACGGTTACCCTGTGGACACAAGGTGAATGAATGAATGGGTGATTTTATTTCCCATTCTCAGTTCTTGTTTCACAGTAAATACATGATTTATTTCCAACTAAACCACACACTTACTAAAAAAACAGTAAAGATAACAGTGTGAAGGTTCACAAAAGGCACTGTTACACAAGCCATGCCCACCTCCATTACTTTGGGATAAATAATCAGATTTTACAAACCACCTTGGCTGTGTTTGGGAAGCAGGATGCTGTACGAATTTCGGGTAAGGTAAATACTGGTAAGGAGCTATAGGAACAGAGTCTTTCTGGAGAGCAACAGACAGGAAGGAACAGGGAGAGAACAGAAGGCTGCAACAATAAGCAAGGCTGCAACAATAAGCAAGGCTACCGGCCCGGCTAACCAAGTTTCAGTCGTTTGACTTACCCAAGCAAACAAGTGTGACTCTAAACTCAGCTTTTCTTTAACCATAGCGGGGAATATACTGTTGAATCAATGTACACATCACGCCAGCTTTGTGGAAACACCTAACGCAGCCAACAGAAGCAGGGAAATCTATGGAGCTTGCTAACCATTGCTAACGTTCACGTGAGTGCGTTTTACGGGTTCAGGGGGAAATTGAGACAACAATCATTCTTACCTTGAAATGTTGGTCTCTGTACTGACTTATGTCAACGTATGAGTCACTATGCAAGGCGTTTAATTTTACAGACATATTTGCGTTTAACAAAACGTGCACAGCTCAGCTGTTCAATTTTTCCCACTGTTCATTTGTAAACCGTGGGTCCTCCCGGATATACGTAACTGTTGGGAAGAGCTGGATTGTTTTGCCATCTGTTGTGCTGCCACCTGCTGTTGCGGCGGTGCACCTAGTTCTACTTCAAGTCGGGAAATAGATGTTCAAAGTGTTTTACTAATGAACAGTATTGGGCAAGTTACTCAAAAACCGTAATGCATTATTGATTACATGTTACTGTCTTTTCAAAATAACCCCTTGAACTACAATATTACTATATTTAAAATGTAAGGCATTACACTATTTGCATTACTTTAGTTAGGCTACTTTAAAAGAACTGCAGACCTAAATATGGATCTGGCAGTTTATTACAGTGTAAATCAAACTCAGTCATGACTTTTCACCTCTCATCCAGGAGGTGCTTTTTACAGCATGCAGACTAAAAACTACCAGGTTCAGGAATAGCTTCTTTCTGACTCGCCACTGAATACCACTAAAATCCAGGTCATTGTAATGCATTGTAACTTGAGTTTTTCAACATTGTAATTAAGTAAATATTACAGATATTTTCCCCTGCAATGCCTTACATTACTGCATTACAGCAAAAAGTAATGCATTACAGTAATTAATTACTTTTGTAATGCATTACTGCCCAACACTGCTAATGAACTAGCAATGCGTTATAGTAATACTAATGTAGGTTATTAAAAGTTTAGGGCGGCCGTTGGTCTTTTGAATAACACCTACCACCACAATGTGATAGTCCCCTTGCACAATCCACAGGCCATGTGTTAAAGGCCCTTGAGCAAGCAACCTTACCCTGCTCCAAAGACTGTAACCAATAATATGTTAAATTGCCACTTTGAAGTAAAATATCAGTTGAGTGAAATGTAATGTAATGTAATGCAATGCAATGGCAATAGCCTGGGCACTGGTTGGCAATTACAGCTGCAAGAATGCATTATGCTACATATAAATTCAAATTTAAGACTGCATGTTTACATATAATAACCAGTATCACACAGAAGACGAGAAAAGAGTCCAAGGTCAATGTTATGCTCTTTTATTTCCCAGAGAACTGAAGCAAAGAGTTTTGTGCGTTACAGTAGTACGTTACAGTATGTAGCAATACTGGAGCAGGCTCACTGGCCTGGCAACTAAATATTAGTTACATAGAGTTCATTTCATCAAAGAAAAAACTATTAGGAGGCAACTTAGCATTCATGAAAACAGAACACATCGCCAGTACATATTCACTGATATGGCACCTGGCCAGTGTGTAGAAAAATAGCTGTAAAATATTAAAACAATATAAATCACACAAAGTGCACAAATACATGAAGGCAGGAGTCAGCGGTGTGTGTGTGTGTGTGTGTGTGTGTGTGTGTGTGTGTGTGTGTGTGTGTGTGTGTGTGTGTGTGTGTGTGTGTGTGTGTGTGTGTGTGTGTGTGTGTGTGTGTGTGTGCGCGTGTGTGTGTGTGTGTGTGTGAGAGCAGTGTGGGTGTGTGTGGCCAGACAACACCAGCCTGAGCCAGCAGCGCAGGTGCGTCTGATGACCACTAGATGGTGCTAATTCAGTAGTCAAACGCAAAGAGCCTTGATACTAAGCGAGCTCACTGGCAGGAAAATTCACCCCTCAGCGTGTAAAGTAGCCGACTATTTCTAAAAATACATTCCCACAAATGGGCCCAGTGTGTGCCATGTTGGTGGTTGTGTTGTGACAGGTAGCCATGCCAGCTAGCAGGTGGCAGATCGGTAGATGATGCTACATCATTGTCTATAAACCACCAATAAAACCAACAGAATAAAAGGTGATAATGGACACTGCATGAACTCTGCATGGATTTGTGCCGTGAGTACTCTCTGTAGCATTCAAGGCTCTTTGGCCAGCACCATATACTGTATGTAGTAAACACCAAAGACATAGATACATACGGCCCATACTGTATACATGGGCATGCTCAACAACAACAACACAAACACATGGGTGCAAATCTCGACAGGAGGCCTCATCTCGGCCTCCTACAACAGCAGGCATGTAACAGGCAACGCATACACACTGATATGGCTTCTGCCCTTAGGCCCACCAGTAGTGGGATGGGGTTAGGTTTGAGTTGGGATTATGTTAGTGGGGCTGGGTAAGTGTTGGGGTTGTCATATGGGTTGGCATTAGGTATGTAACAGGCAACGCATACACACTGATATGGCTACTGCCCTTATTAGGCCTACCAGGGGTTGGGGCTTGGGTTCAAGTGGGCTTGGATTTATGAATAGCGTCAGGGTTGGGTTAAGGGTTGGTTGAATGTTAGTAACAGGCAACGCATACACACTGATATGGCTTCTGCCTCTAGGCCTACCAGTACCTGGCGTGGGGGTTGAGTTGGGGATAGAGTTGGGTTAGGCCTAGATTACATTAGACTATATCTGTATCCTTTCCAGCGCGGAAAAAACCCACATGTGGAACAATTTGGAGACGCCATTGGGATTCTATGAATGTTGGGGTTGGTAAAGGGTCAGGGTCAGGGTCGGAGTCAAGGTCAAGGTTTGGAGTTGGGATGAGGTATGTAACAGGCAACGCATACACACTGATATGGCTTCTGCCCTTAGGGCACCAGTACCTGGTGTGGGGTTTGGGTGTCGGGTTCGAGTTAGATTAGAGTGGAATGGGTGAGTGTTGGGCTTGTTATGTGGGTGGGCTTCGTGATCAGGGTCAGGGTCTGAATTAAGGTCGGGTTTGGGGTATGTAACAGGCAACGCATACACACTGATATGGCCAATGCCCTCAGTCCTATCAGGTCTGGAAGATAAGTGGGGTTAGTGTGTGTGTGTGTGTGTGTGTGTGTGTGTGTGTGTGTGTGTGTGTGTGTGTGTGTGTGTGTGTGTGTGTGTGTGTGTGTGTGTGTGTGTGTGTGTGTGTGTGTGTGTGTGTGTGTGTGTGTGTGTACATAAGTATATTAACACAAAATCAGGCATATAGTCCCCCCCCCCCCATTAATCAGTTAATCAGTAGCTTAAGTAGCTTTCCCCGTCATTTATCAGTCATTTAGTAGCATAAGAGCAGAGCAAGTGCAGAACAATCATCATGTGAGAGCAGATCAGGACATTGGAGACACAGCGACATCTAGTGGACACAAGACATCACTGCAGCACAGTGACCTCTGGTGGTGACAGACATCACTGCAACCAGCCGGCCAAGAAGGATGACAGGATCGCAAACGCCAGCAGAGAGGAGAAAGACTGGCCTGAAACACAAATAGAAAATACAGACACACACACACACGCACGCACACACGCATGCACGCACGCACACACACAATGCACAATGGTTGAAATGGACTTTACCGTCGTAAAGCATGTGCACACAAACACATGCAATACATACCCATACAGTACATATCTGCACACATACATACAGAACTTATCCATACAAACACACACTCACACACACACACACACACACACACACACACACACACACACACACACACACACACACACACACACACACACACACACACACACACACACACACACCTGCGGTGGCGGCGGATGTGCACTCCATGGCGAGCAGTGTGTCCATGTACTCCTGGCCAAGCCACTCCTGATAGGTGCGTCTGTTGGCCACGCCCACGATGCGCTGGGTGGAGTCTTTGAAGATCAGATCCCGTCCACCATGCGATGCGGACTCAAACATTTTGAACACGCCAGAGCGCTACACACCAACACGAACACACACACACACACACATACATAGGCCTATTGGTATACTGTACATACTGTATGTAAGCTTATTGTTGTACAAAGGTTGCATTACGGAGAGAATGCTTCACTGTGTGTGTGTGTGTGTGTGTGTGTGTGTGTGTGTGTGTGTGTGTGTGTGTGTGTGTGTGTGTGTGTGTGTGTGTGTGTGTGTGTGCGCGTGCGCGTGCGTGTGTGTGTGTGTGTGTGTGTGTGTATATACTACCTGTGCCTTGTCCAGGAGGCCGTAGAGGGAGTGTGTGTGTGTGTCGGTGTGTGTCATGACGGCGTGCGCGGGGACCCTGGCCAGGTTGCAGTGGCGGTACTGGGTGACGCCTGCTCGGGCGTCATGGGGACACAACAGCTGGAACTCCTCACTATGCAGGTTTGCCGCCCAACTCTCCGTGTTGTTACCTAGGCAACAAGCATCGTGACAACATGGCATAACACTACTTTACATTACATTACAGCACATTACAATACCATACACCAGGGGTTCCCAACCTTTTCCAACTTGGGGCCCACTCGAAATTGTC
>NC_085862.1:15506395-15511395 GCF_034702125.1 Engraulis encrasicolus | reverse complement strand
TCGCTCCCAGACTCGCCGGCGGCCATCTTGATATCTCCCTGTTTGCCAAAGCTGTAGATGTCCGCAGCCCTCGCCGAGAAGGCATCCACCTCTCCATTCTAGACACGCACAGATGTGAGCACACACACACACACGCGTGCACACACACACACACACACACACACACACGATAGTCACCTTCACACCACCACACCTCCATATTAAATCTCTACATACGTAGCACACACATTACAAATCCATCTCCGTAGCACTCATCATTACACATGAAATATGTCTATATTAAACCTTGTGTGTGTGTGTGTGTGTGTGTGTGTGTGTGTGTGTGTGTGTGTGTGTGTGTGTGTGTGTGTGTGTGTGTGTGTGTGTGTGTGTGTGTGTGTGCTAAATTAAACCAGGTGTGTGTGTGTGTGTGTGTGTGTATGTGTGTGTGTGTGTGTGTGTGTGTGTGTGTGTGTGTGTGTGTGTGTGTGTGTGTGTGTGTGTGTGTGTGTGTGTGTGTGTGTGTGTGTGTGTGTGTGTGTGTGCTATATTAAACCAGGTGTGTGTGTGTGTGTGTGTGCATGTGTGTGTGTGTGTGTGTGTGTGTGTGTGTGTGTGTGTGTGTGTGTGTGTGTGTGTGTGTGTGTGTGTGTGTGTGTGTGTGTGTGTGTGTGTGTGTGTGTGTGTGTGCATGGGTGTGTGTGTTACCCTGAGGCTCTGTGCGCATGCTGCGATGTCGCTTTGCCTGACACAGCGTAGCGAGGGGCGAATGGAGGCGCTGGAGAAGGCCTCTGACATGGCCAAGCACTTAGTCATCTCCGCATCCGACAACACACACCAGCGCACGCCCGACACACACACCACTGCAGAGATAGAGAGATGGGGTTACACACACCGTCCCACACTTTTACGACACACACAACATTGCAGAGACATGAGAGATGGTTCTATACACACACACAACACACACCAGCACACACTCGACGAGGACACGCTGCCGACTGCAGACATGAGAGGTGAGGTTATACGCACTGTCTCACACACACAGCACTGCAGAGACAGATGAGTTTATACACATGACAATGACAACACACAATGAACTGTCACCAGTGTTGGGAAAGTTACTCAAAAACTGTAATGCATTACTGATTACATGTTACTGTCTTTTCAAAATAATCCCTTACACTACAGCATTACTATATTTAAAACGTAGGCATTACATTACAATAAGGCATTACACTACTTTTGAATTACTTTGGTTACTTTCGCCAAAAGAACTGTAGGCCTAAATATGGATCTGGCCATTTATTACAGTGTAAATCAAGCTCATGACTCGTGACTTTTTCACCTCCAACCTAGAAGGTGTTTTTGGCAGCATGCAGACTAAAAACTACCAGGCTCAGGAATAGCTTCTTTCTGAACCACAACACTGAATACCACTAAAATCCAGGTCATTGTAATGCATTTGTAAGTTATTTTGCATTGTAACTAGGTAAATATTACAGAGATGTTTGCCCTGTAATGCCTTATATTACTGCAGTACAGCAAAAAGTAATGCATTACAGTAATTAATTACTTTTGTAATGCATTACCTCCCAACACTGCCTGTCACACACTCACAGACGACACGCTGGACACTGAAGAGACACAGAACCCACACCATCGCACACCTGTGCGGGACACGCTTGCCACGGCTACTTAGAAAGCATGACAATGTTATGCATGATACAAACCAGCACACACTTGACACATGTAGAGAGAGATGATAGTAAACTGGGCAAACTTGACGCTGCAGAAAGAGAGATGCAGAGAGGATGTTGTACACACAACCAGGACTCTAGGAAAGTATTAATCTTACTAGCCACACACTCACTAAGGGGTAGTAGTGACCTTTGACATATAATGGCCCCTAGACTAACCTGGTCTAGAGGCCCCTGGAATGTAGTGACCCCTGAGGGCCCATGGTCAGTAGTGGCCCCTGCTGTTGTGGTCGCTGGAGGCCCCTGATATATCGTGGCCCTTATTATAGTGGCCCCTGGAGGCCCCTGATATATCGTGGCCCTTATTATAGTGGCCCGAAGTATATAGTGGGCCCTGCTGTAGTGGCCCCTAGTATGTAGTTGGCCCTGCTGTAGGGGCCCCTAGTATGTAGTGGGCCCTGCTGTAGTGGCCCCTGCTGTAGTGGCCCCTAGTATATAGTGGGCCCTGGTATGTAGTGGGCCCTGCTGTAGTGGCCCCTAGTATGTAGTGGGCCCTAATATGTAGTGGGCCCTAGTATGTAGTGGGCCCTGCTGTAGTGGCCCCTGCTTTAGTGGCCCCTAGTATATAGTGGGCCCTGCTGTAGTGGCCCCTAGTATGTAGTGGGCCCTAATATGTAGTGGGCCCTAGTATGTAGTGGGCCCTGCTGTAGTGGCCCCTAGTATGTAGTGGGCCCTAATATGTAGTGGGCCCTAGTATGTAGTGGGCCCTAGTATGTAGTGGCCCCTGGAGGCCCCTGGTGTAGTGGCCCCTGGAGGCCCCTGGTGTAGTGGCCCCTGGAGGCCCTTGGTGTAGTGCTCCCTGCTCTAATGGCCCCTGGAGGCCCCTGGTGTAGTGGCCCCTGGAGGCCCCTGGTGTAGTGGCCCCTGGAGGCCCCTGGTGTAGTGATCCCTGCTCTAATGGCCCCTGGAGGCACCTGGTGTAGTGGCCCCTGGAGGCCCCTGGTGTAGTGCTCCCTGCTCTAATGGCCCCTGGTATGTGATGGCCCCTGCTGTAGTGGCCCCCACTGTACTGGCCACTTGTATAGTGGTCTCTGTATGCAGCTGTGTAGCTGTATGCAAGCACAAAAGGGAATGTTTCACCAGGCAATTGCACGAGGAACCCTCCTTTTGTAGCCCATTAACACGTGCCGTTGTAATAGACTCTGAAAAACGTCGCTACCATAGTGCTACACCATTATGACAGTGCACAGGGCCTTCAGCATTCCATTACAACGTGGTCATTGCCATTCTGGTCTTGTCTGGTGTTGAATAAGCTTTGTGTAAGCTTCCATTCAATATGCTTCTTATAGTCAGGTCAAAGTTCATTTGCAGATGATCGTTGACCAAAGTGCTGAACAAGCAGGGTTAAGTGACTTGAGGTTATCATAAAACCCTAGCCTAGAGAGATGTTACACAGTGTAGCAGCCTACTTTAGGATTTGGGTCTGTGTACTTGCTAGGTATAGTAGCTACCTCTGTACGCGCTACCTATATTGCATATACTGTACGTACAGTGAGTCCAATATGTATTTGATCCCTTGCTGATTTTGTTGGTTTGCCTACTAACAAAGACATGATCAGTCAATAAATGTTATGATAATATGTATTCTAATATGGAGAGACAGAATATCAAAAAGAAAATCCAGAAATTAACTGAAGAGAATATATATTAATTTATTTCCATTTCATCGAGCAAAATAAGTATTTGATCCCCTGACAACTGATTACAGTTCCGGGCCCACAGACCAGATGGGCACTTCCGATCAACTTGTCATCTGAATTAAAGACACCTGTACATACTAACATGCATAAAAGACACATTGAATCAGCAGAATCAGTCCATAGTATGAGTGAATCAGTCACACGCCAACCTCACCAGCATGGGAAAGACCAAAGAGTGGTCAAATGATATCAGGGACACGATTTTAGACCTGAACAAAGATTAAATGGGCTGCAAAGCCACAAGAAAGTGACTGGGTATTAATGACCCAGCTGTTGATGCATTTCTTCCAAAATGCGAGGAATACAAAATGGCTATCCATCAGCCTGTCTGGGGTTCTGTACAAGATTTGACCTTTTGTAGGGATGTGATAATCATGAGAACAGAAAGAAATCGCCCTAGAGCTGTACGGGATGAACTAGGCAATGATATCAAAGCTACTGGGACCAAAATCACTGAGAAAACTACTGGTAGCACTTAATGCCACAGAGGTTTAAAATCCTGTACTGCACACATGGTACCTCTACTTCAGAAGGCACCTGTGCAGTCCCACTTGAGGTTTGCCAACGGACATCAGACTGATTTAGGATATGATAAGGAGGTGCTGTAGTCAGATGAAACCAAAATCAAGCTGTTTGGCATTACCACAATTCAATGTGTTTTGAGAAAGAGTACTGCTGTCTATGATCCCAAGAACACCCTCCTCACCATCATGCATGAAAGTGGTATCATTATGGTTTGAGGGTGTTTGTCTGGCCAAGGCACAGGTCAACTTCACATCATCAACGAATGGATGGAGGGAGACATGTAATGTGCAATCCTGAGTGCAAACGTCCTTCCCTCCACCACTACACTGAAGGGTGGGCCATTTTTGGATCTCCCAACATGACAATAATACACAACATACAGTCAAAGCAACGAAGAAGTGGCTCAATAAGAAGCATATTAAAGTTGTGAAGTGGCCTAGACAGTCTCCAAATATTAACCCTATAGTAATTCTATGGAGAGAACTGAACCTCCCATTTACCAAGCTACAGCCACAAACTATTAATGTTTTAGAGATAATGTGCAAAGAAAAATGGGCAAAAATATTTTCTACTATATGCACAAACATTGTCATCAACTAAAAGAAGCATCTGACCTCAGTGGTAGACAACTAGGACTTTGCCACAAAGCACTTTATCTTCTTTTGCTAGAGGGATCAAATACTTATTTGCCTAAATTAGATACAAATAAATTAAAAAATATAATTTTAAGCTATTCTCTGGAATTTCTTTTTGATATTCTGTCTCTCCATGTTTGAATACATATTATCATAAATTTATAGACTGATCATGTCTTTATTAGTGGGCAAACCGGCAAAATCAACAAGGGATCAAATACATATTGGACTCACTGTATGTGCTGTGTACTGTGTACTTGAATATTCCATTATTTGCCACAGTGCTTCACTGAATGAAAGTGTCTCCAGTACACCTATAACATAATCCATTACAAGTCAGAGCACAACCACTGAATTGAACTACCTTTTCCAATACACCTTTCACACATTACTAGTTGAGC
>NC_085862.1:15496395-15498895 GCF_034702125.1 Engraulis encrasicolus | reverse complement strand
CAGTATTAAAGCCAGCTGCCCAAACATAGTTACCATAAGATAGCTAGCTCCCCTAGCGTGCATACAGTAGGCTACTATAGCTAGCTACCTAATGTAGGAGCAGTAGCGTGCTTAGCTATAAGACTTGCTCTGTTAGTGCTAGCCTATCCTAGATATGGTATTATTGCTAACTATAAATAGCTTATATCAAATATACTCTGAGGTTAGTTGTGTACAGTGCAGCTACAGTATCAAAGTAGGCTTAGCAGCTAGTCACCATGGTAGGCCTATTTAGTATATTCCGACCAATTCACTTAGCCAGGTGGTATATGCGCTTAGTGAAGTCCCCTGTGTTAAAGGTGCACTGTGTAATATTTTTTTAGCAGTTTATTTCCAAAATTCATGCTGGCCATTCAGAAATGTCATGAATATTTACCACCACCATTAAATTCTAAGTAGCAGGAACAGCCAATCAAGATGCTGAGATCTGATATGCAAAACAGCCCAATCATGGCCATGGAGGGAGACAAGAATTTAGAAAAAGAGGAAGAGGAAGAGCAAGAAAAAGACTAAAAGTGATGATATGAAGATATGAAGAAAAAACAGAGGAAGTCTGACCAGCTTAGACAGCAAATAAAGTGTGTAGTCCGACATTCTGTTGGGTTTTGTAGTTCTATAGAAGTCATTTCCTGATGTGTAGAGGGGAGTCCAGATCTATTCCACTGTTGACGAGCATGTGGAGGGTAAGATCTGATGTGCTCCGTGGATGAATGTGCACGAATCTGGATGACATTTGGAAGTGTTTCAGTAGATGCAGTCATGTGTCATCCACATACAGCATGTATGTGTGCATGGAAGATCGGATTTTGTCAGGGGCGGAGCAGGGGGTGGGGGGTGTTGGGTGCATAGGGGCCAGGAACCTCCGGCCTCACCACTTGGGGGGGCCCCCTGCCAGTGGCTTTTGGTTGCCAAACATCTTGTAGGGGCCTCATTCTACGATATTTCGTGGGCCCAATGCCTCTGACACATCTTCCACCCCCCCGTCCCAATACCAGTGCTCCACCCCTGGATTTTGTCATCTACGTCCACTCACATCTGTTTGTGTTTGTGTGAGTTCTGACATGGTCCATGGTCCCAAGGGTCCACACAGTAGAAACGTAGTGGTCAGATCTTAGTGGGGACCTGCGTGTATGTGTATATGAAAGTTCAGATTTTTGTCATCTGGGTCCCCACAGATGTAAATGAAAGTTCAGAATCTGTCCTCCGTGGCCATTCATGTCTGTGTGTGTGTGTGTGTGTGTGTGTGTGTGTGTGTGTGTGTGTGTGTGTGTGTGTGTGTGTGTGTGTGTGTGTGTGTGTGTGTGTGTGTGTATATGGATGGTCAGATCCAGTGTAGTCCAGTGTGGCAACTCAAACGCCCAGACTGGTCCAGGATTAGTCATCCGTGGGTGGCCATACATTGAATTTTGTCCTGTAGGGCCACTCATATGCATGTGTAGCAGATAATGTTGTGAAGGACCACCCATATGACTGTGTTGTAGCGGGGGCGCAGGTTAGATTTGGTCCTGCGAGGCCACCCATATGTAGGGTCCAGACTGGTCCAGACTGGTCCGTGGGACCACCCATGTGACTGTGTTGTAGCGGGGGCGCAGGTTAGATTTGGTCCTGCGAGGCCACCCATATGACTGTGTTGTAGCGGGGGCGCAGGTTAGAGTTGGTCCTGCGAGGCCACCCATATGTAGGGTCCAGACTGGTCCAGGATGAGCTGCTTCACCTGACTGTAGACCTCCTCAAGCGAGTCACCCTGCACCATCGCTGGGAGACAACACATACAATTAGGCATTAGATAGACACATTACACTACAAACAGACACACGGCGTACAGGCACAAAAAGCTTAACCACACACACAAGCACATATAGGCCTATGCTTGCACACGGCCATACACACACACACACACACATTCACACAGGTTACGTAGCCTACTATATTACACAAAGATACATGTTACAGACAGACAGACAGACAGCTAACAGACACACAGTCATACTGTAAACACAAAGAGAGACATGTTACAAACACATAGCATGTAGGCTACACATATGCAGGTTACAAACACATAACACGTAGGCTACACATATGCAGGTTACACTACACATAAGCAGTTTACACTTCAGACAGGTGTGTGTGTGTGTGTGTGTGTGTGTGTGTGTGTGTGTGTGTGTGTGTGTGTGTGTGTGTGTGTGTGTGTGTGTGTGTGTGTGTGTGTGTGTGTGTGTGTGTGTGTGTGTGCGTGTGTGTGTGTTACCTGTAAAGTGTTGTGTGAAGTCCTGTTCAAGTCGCATCGCTCTCTCCAGCGTCCTCCTCCCCTGCTCCTCAGACTGCCTACTGTTCAACTCACTACACACACACACACACACACACACACACACACACACACACACACACACACACACACACACACACACACACACACACACACACACACACACACACACACACACACACACACACTGTCAAT
>NC_085862.1:15481395-15486395 GCF_034702125.1 Engraulis encrasicolus | reverse complement strand
AGTTAGTCCGAAACGTCGGACCTTTATTTTCTTTTCAGTTATCTTACGCTTGGTCCAGCACCTGTGCCACTGATGTGCGCGCATTCTTTGACTTTCTCATATAATGAATATGCCTACTGTACAACTAAACTACAAATAAACACATTCATCATCTATCAACTTTGGTGTTTCCTTTTTATATGTACTGTAAGAAGAAATGAGGCGTGGTGTCAAAAAAAAAGTCAACACAGATTCTAGGGAAGTGTAGCGTTGCAAGTGTACACACCTCTGAGGCACATCTGTTACATGTGTTTGAATGTGCACATCTCTTCAGACATTTCTATGATGTTTTGTGAATGTTTTTTTGTGTAGAGAAAATAAGCAGGTGCGTGCCGTGGACCCAAAGACAGTATAAGGGCTTCCGCACACCGGCTCCGACAAAGTGCTGAGCACTGCTCAGCTAAAATTCAATTCCATTGTTTTCAATAGAACCACGCACACTGGCGCCGATGTCCGCGGACATTCACCGATGTCGGATAGCAATTAGAGACAAGTTCTATTTTGTTGGCGCCGCCCATTGACTATCAATGCAATGTTCGTATGAAATTGGGTTTGGGGGTCCGAATTCTGTCGGAAACAAAAGTGCGCCGCAGTGCTGTCGGAGCCAGTGTGCGGCCGGCCTAACAGTTCTTAGGTGAGAGCAGGTTCACACAGTTCCACACACCCACCCACACACACACACACACACACCCACCCACACACACACACACACACACACACACACACGTTTTGGTTTGCATTCACAGAACTGCAAGAACATCAACCTCAGCCTGATTGTGTGAGGATATTGTCACAAAAACACATACCTGTACAGAAATGTGGTCACATCATGCTTGTGTGGAGAGAGGTTCAGAATGATATGATTGTGTGTGTGTGTGTGTGTGTGTGTGTGTGTGTGTGTGTGTGTGTGTGTGTGTGTGTGTGTGTGTGTGCGTGCGTGCGTGCGTGCGTGCGTGCGTGCGTGCGTGTGTGTGTGTGTGTGTGTGTTACCCTCTGGGCTGTACTGTGCGGTGATGCTGACTGTCTGTCCAGCGTTCTTCAGAGCTGCAGCTGCCTGTTCATGAGTGGCAGTGCGGAGATCAACACCATTCACCTACACACACACACACACACACACACACACACACACACACACACACACACACACACACACACACACATACACACACACACATACACACACACAGAGAGATTACATTACTTTTATCCACAGCAACTTACTAAAAAGATATACAGTACATAGCGTCATTTGGAGTTTTGGGGAACCACAGAGTATAACAGTACAAAACAAGAAAAACAAAGCGTGCAGCAATGTAGGTTACAACCTATGGTGGACTTATATATAGGCCTGATAAAGTTAGTGCACAGGGTTTTACAGGGTTAGATTTAGTTTTCTAGCCGGCCGCACATTGGCTCCGACAGCACTGCGGCACACTTTTGCTTCCGATAGAATTCGGACCCCCAAACCCAATTTCACACGAACATTGCATTGATAGTCAACGGGTGGCGCCGACAAAATAGAGCTTGTCTCTAATTGCTATCCGACATCGGCGAATGTCCGCGGACATCGGCGCCAGTGTGCGGGGTTCTATTGAAAATAATGAACTTTTGCGGAGCAGTGCACAGCACTTTGTCGGAGCCTTTGTGCGGAAGCCCTAATGCTGGGACTGTGAGTCTCTCTCGGAAGACAAGCTGGTAGTTTGCTTCACCACTGGTGGACTATGACAGAACGTGATCCCAGTCCAAATAGTTGTCTGTGTGTGGAAGGCAATGCTATGGTTGGTGCTGGAGGAGCGCAACATCCTGGAAGGAACATAAGGTTTTAGTAGTGTAGCCTTCAGGGACACCAGAGGAGACCCTGAGATGCATTTGTAGAAAAGGCTGAGGGCCTTGTGCTTAATTAGAGTAGAGCCGTTAGTAGAGATGCACCGGATCCGGTTCCGGTTCCGGTTCCGGCAGGATAATAAGGTTTTTCACAGGATCCGGGTCCGGCAGCATCTTAAGCAGTGGATCCGGTATCCGGCATGTTACCTAAAAAACAGGGTCTGGTGCATCTCTAGCCTAAGGTTTTCAGTCAGTCTTTCACAACCCAAATCACTAAATGGAGTGAAAGCCCTTTGGAAGCGGCTGTTGCAGGCAGTGTGGCAATAAACCAATGAGTCTAAAAAATAGTTTGAGCCAACGTAATAAAAAGGGCCCACGTGTGCGAATAGACTATATGTTTCAACCCTTTTGTAGGATGCGGTATCCGGTTCCGGATCCGGCAGGATCTTAAGCAGTGGATCCGGTATCCGGCAGGATCCTAAAAATCAGGATCCGGTGCATCTCTAGCCGTTAGACAATACAAGTTGACAAAAAGAGGACTAACATGCACCCTTTTCAACTGAGTGCATACCAGATGTGCAGCTGCATCCTGGACTATTTTTAGATATATTGCACAAGTAGGGAGGCCTGTCAGGAGAGAGTTACTGTACTTGTACACCAGAATTGACCGAAGCTACCGAATAGCTGAGGTATTTGAATTTGCTGTATTTGCTCTGGACGTGACATTGACATGTTTGATTTAGCTAATCACATAGCCTAACTGCTCTGGCTTGTCAGCTTGGAACAGTCAAAGTTGTGAACATTCCAATTGTTTTTCGCCGAACTATAACATTACCATAATATTAGCTGACTTTTAATGGCTGAAATTCGCTCTGGTCGCCCAGATCGCTTCAGCCCAAGCGAATTCATTTTGGTCGCTCAGTTCGCCGACCCTCAAAAGTAATGACTTCCATCGCTCTGGTCACATTGGTCACTTTTGGTGTCCACGAACAGTTGCAGTAGTCAAGGCAAGAGATAAGTGGGTTATTCGGTCAGGTACAGCATGATTTGGGAGCAGTGGGAGCAATAATTGCACTGTACAGTTATGGTGTCCTGTAAACTGTCGCGGGACAACAAGACCTCTCGTGTGTGTGTGTGTGTGTGTGTGTGTGTGTGTGTGTGTGTGTGTGTGTGTGTGTGTGTGTGTGTGTGTGTGTGTGTGTGTGTGTGTGTGTGTGTGTGTGTGTGTGTGTTCTTACGGCTAGTATGCGGTCTCCTCTCCTCAGTTCTCCGCTGAGGTCGGCTGCTCCGCCTGTGAGTATGAAGGAGATGAAGATGCCTCCTCCCTCCTCTCCCCCCACGATGTTGAAGCCCAGACCTGTCATCCCACGCATCAGCACCACACCACGTGGCTCCCTACACAGACACACACACACACACACACAGACACACACACACACACACACACACACACACACACACACACACACACACACACACACACACACACACACACACACACACACACACACACCCATCATCATCATCATCACACACACACACACACACACACACACACTGACACAGACACAGACACACACACACACACACACTCACACACACATATTGTACACACACACGCCATCGCCATCATCATCATCATCATCAGCAATCATCGTCATCACATGCACACACACACACACACACACGCACACACACACACAAGGTAAGGCAAGGCAAATTTATTTGTATAGCGCATTTCACACACAGGTGCAACTCAATGTGCTTCACAAAATTAACAAATGCAAAAAGAAAGGAAACATGGAAGAAAGAAGGAAATAAAATGAAATAAAATAAAACACACACACACACACACACACACAGACACACACACACACACACACACACACACAGAGACATGTATTCACTAATTCATTTAATTAATACATACATTAGTGGCATTAGCCGTGGTCACATGACCCGATTTCCGCTATCAACGAACTTCAACGACACGCATACCAACAGCTCTACATTGCTATATCCGTATAGCATTTCCATATTTGCATAGTGGCTTCAGGTGCTCACACATACGTACACACAACTCTACATCTCCAAATCAGCAATCTCACATACTATACACATACAGCTCCATATCAAGTCAAGTCAAGTTGGTTTTATTGTCAATTTCTTTACATGCACTGGTCATACAAAGAATTTGAAATTACATTTCTTGCTCAACATATCGACACGCATTCCTTCATTCATTTAGTTAACACAATAGTGGCATTGGCGGCCATTATATCACTTGATGTCTGCTAATTAAAAATGCCAATGCCACATGTACAGGGCTGGCCTGGGGGAGAAATAGGGCCCGGGCACTTTTGGCTTAAAGGGGCCCCATCATAAATAGTGGCACAAGACTGAGAAATACAGGAGCCCACGAGGATGCGGGGCCCACCGGGAAATTCAGAAATAGGGGATCATAAATATTGGCACAGAACTGACTCACCAGTGGGCCCCGCACCCTCGTGGGCCGCAGGGCCCACCGGGAAATGCCCGCTATGCCAGATGGCCACTCCAGCCCTGCACATGTATACACACAGCTCTATAGTATTTCCATATCAGCCTAGCAGCATCAGCTCCTCACCTGGTGATGTCCTCGTCTGCAGGTATGCTGTGGGGGAGGGAGGGGTACTGGGGCTGGGGGGGCGGCGTCATATAGCCAGGGGCGTTGACGTGACTCGACTCCAGTGGGGCCGGACAGCCTGTATGGAAATAAACATGCAAATTAGGAATCTTAAAATTATGGTCAGACTTAGCTCTTACGGTAGGGACACATACACGTGAATTTGCGAACTTTGCCATTCATTCCTATGAGAGAGACGATTGCAAGCGAAAGCAAGCGAACAGGGGCGAAGCGAAATTATTAAAGAAAGTTTAATGTTATGCAAATGAGGAGCGAATTCGCCTGCCGCGGCCCAATCAAATCAACAACATAACTGTTCCATTCCATTTGATTCGCCGCGACGACCTGATGACGGTTGGATTTCGCCTCTCTTCGCTTCGCTTGCTTCGCCTCCTATGTGTCCCTACCGTTAGGGTTACATTGCTGCAATGTAGAAGTCCACAGACAATCCCTTAGGGATGAGATCTCCTCC
>NC_085862.1:15466395-15476395 GCF_034702125.1 Engraulis encrasicolus | reverse complement strand
ACACACACAAACGCACACACGCACACACACACACACACACACACACACGCACACACACACACACATTTAAATATTACTCTAATAGCCAGGATGTTTTACAGTGCTTTTGTGGAGAGTGTTTTAACCTTTGGTGTCCTCTGTTGGTTTGGCAATGCAACAGAGGCTCAAAAGGGGAAACTAAGGAAAATTGTGACAATCTCTTGCAAGCTGCTGGGCACTATGAAAAGTCTCGAAAACATATATGAAGAATGTTCACTCAGCCAAATTGACACAATTTTAACAGACAGAAGACATCCATTGTTTTATACTTTTGAGCTACTGCCATCTGGCTGCAGATTTAGACACCCTGTTGTTCCAAGCAATCTTTTATCCCACAAGCAATTAGCTTTTTTAACAAACATGCGAAACAAAAAGGTAGATCTGTCTCAGCAGGCCTGAGAAGGAATGAATGACACTCTAATGGTTTATCTTT
This sequence comes from Engraulis encrasicolus, assembly GCF_034702125.1. Taxonomy (NCBI): domain Eukaryota; kingdom Metazoa; phylum Chordata; class Actinopteri; order Clupeiformes; family Engraulidae; genus Engraulis; species Engraulis encrasicolus. Next base: position 15,475,923 of record NC_085862.1, on the reverse strand, counting down.
TTTATAATGTTTTGCTTATTTATTTATTCATTTATTTGCTGCTTGCACATCCTCCCATGCTTTGTCCACGCTATGGGGTTAACTGGGACTGACAACTGTTGATGGATGACATCTGTTTTTGTCCAATGTCTTGTCTGTGTTATGGGGGAATGTGTTGCTTGGGGTAAATGTGCTTGGTAATCTGACTGTATTGTGTTTGTTTTCATGTCTTACGCACCTCTCACTAGAAGAAATTTCCCCCATGGGGGACAATAAAGCTACTACTACTACTAAGCCCAGACCAGAGTTACTCTTCATGCACACATGCACGCGCGCACGCGCACACACACATACATACACACACACGCACGCACGCGTACACGCACGCGTACACGCACGCGCACGCACACACACACACACAGGTTTATTCTTACCCGTTCAAGTGTGATCTCTTCATACTCAAAATCTGCTTCTGTTCCATTGAGCTGCACAGAGAGAGAGAGAGAGAGAGAGAGAGAGAGAGAGAGAGAGAGAGAGAGAGAGAGAGAGAGCACATTAAGGGTGTGTCTACGAGGGATAATTCGTACATAATGGGCATGTCGAAGGGGAATTAAGCATAAGGGACATGTTGAATGCTGCATTCGTTAATGCCTCATTTAGTCACTTACATCTTACAAGTAATGTCACGCCCACTCAAAAATGTTTTGAGTTGCAGGCATTGGTAGTTCAGGTATGCCTATATCTATGGGGTTATGAGAGAATTTACTGTATAAGAAGAATGCGTGTCTGAAAGGGATGATGCGCTGATAAGAAGCAGGCCCAATAAGGCTGATGATGCGCCCATACGACAAGCAATGTATGATATATGATGCACAAAGGTGGCGTGTATTCGAGGGACGAGAATTACTAGGGGTGTAACGGTACACAAAAATCAGGGTTCGGTACATTTTCGGTACAGTGTATGGGAACAAAATAGAAAACCATTTTCTTCCTCAGCACGTTGCTAATAATGCCAAAATATTGTCAAAATACAAACGAAAAAAAGGAAATGCATTTAACCTGCTACTTTGGGTCGGAGATTTCATCAGTGTAAGAAATAGCACTTTCTCCTCAAGGTTTCACAAAGACCAAGCCTCTATACCTGTTTTTTCTTGCATTCTCTTTCAGGGTTCTTCTGCATGAGCCTCTGCATGTAGTAGCAGCATAATGTAGAACCATGAACAGAGTAGCCTTTTACTCAACCTTTCGATACTCGGTACAGCACTGTTTGATTCGGTACAGGTCTATTCGGTACGGTACGTCGGTTCGGTTCGATTCGATATCGTTACACCCCTAATTACTACATAAGCAAGGATGAATTATTGCGCAGGCCTACCGGGCCCAGGCCCAGGGGCCCAAGAACCAAGGGGGGGCCCTGAAGCCTTCATATTTCAATTCAAATTTCATTAGTCCACTATCTGACCACTGCACTTGAGAAGCTCAGATGGTTGGATTTAGGGCAAGTTCGTGCTGAAGTACTGCCACGGCCTAGAAATGTTTACGCGGTAGACATTCTCAAGCTAGGGAGTACCACAGAGCTCGGGCAGTCTCTTTACCCGCAGATATGTGCGAGGTCTGAGCGGACACCCCCCGGCAGATGATGGTCAGAGACCAAAGGAGTAAGGTGAATTGGAGAGGAAGCTAGGGCAGGACGCCGGATGGTATGGACCAAACAGCGACAGAAGGGAGGTGAATGGGGAGGTGGTGGGTGCAAGCGAGAAAGCAACATTCTGAATGCAGACAGGTGATCAGAGAATAAATGCTGTGTAGTTAATGAAGGGGCGTTCCAAATTCCAGTGCACTGCAATTACACCGAATGACTGCTGAGTGGAGAATTCAGGTGGATGAATAGGCGTGTCTATCTTTTCACCCTGAATTCTGACGAATGATGGTGGAGCGGAGAATAGAATGTAGATAGTAATTAGGGCATGTCAAATTTCATTACGCTTCTCCCGAACTTTTGTTTTTTTTTAACAAAACGTGCATATTGTTTTAATATTGCATTTTTAACCACTGTATTTTCAAATGTTCTAGGGGTCACACCTTTGAACCCCTAACAAGATAGTGGCCTTAACTTTTCGGAAACTAGAAACGCCTACGGACGGGGGGCTTTCTTGCTGTCTAGCCCAGGGCCCCATGGAGTAATACTCTGTCCCTGTACATAAGATGCATACATAAGGGTTTATGAGAAGAGAGTGTCTAGGGTAAGGGATGCTTACGTAATTGAGCGAGTCAATGTTTTCTGTATTCACCACCACTGGTGCCGGACTCGCCTGGAAAAAAAAAACATTTAAAAGTACATGTACACATATGTACAAACACACATACAAATACACACATGAACAAACACACAGTCATGAATACACACGTATACAAACAAATAAAGTAGAAAAACGCATGTAATAGCATGCCCATGCAGGCACAAACATTCACAAACACCCAGACAGCCACTCAGACCCACATTGAACCCTTTCACACACACACACAAATACGTAAGAACACACAAACACGCAATCCTACAGGCTCACACACACACACACACAATCACATACACACACAGCGGACAAACAGAATACCTGGCTCCTAGAGCTTCAGATTTGCCCACTCTCTGATCCCAACACACACTTAACACCAGACTTAGCATAGGCCCACCAGACTCAGAACACCAGACTTATATCACACACTCTTTGTACCAACAATTATCAATTGACGTTGCAAAATATGTCACCGAGAACTTTCCGTCATGACTTGGGTGTTGCTATACACAGTGCACTTTAAGTTGACCACGAATTTGCACAAGACGATAAGCACACACCAATTTGGTCTACTAAGCACTAAGGGGAGGTGCAGTTGTGAGGGCACAGGTGGGGTGGAGGAGCTGAAGTGGGGTGCATTGCATACTCGTGTGTGTGTGTGTGTGTGTGTGTGTGTGTGTGTGTGTGTGTGTGTGTGTGTGTGTGTGTGTGTGTGTGTGTGTGTGTGTGTGTGTGTGTGTGTGTGTGTGTGTGTGTGTGTGTGTGTGTGAGAGGCCATGGCTATTACACATACCCTGCCGTGGTGGCTACTCACGGATGCCGAGCGTGTGATTCCGAGCACGTGGCCATGCGCGCACACCTGCTGCCGCAGGAGGCGCTCACAAGTACACGCACAGCTGTTACGGCAGCCGCCGCAGTCGAACACACACTCGGCCACGTCACACACACTCCTCCGACACCCGCCACCGCCGCTGCCACCGCCCCGCTCACACACACTCCTCCTCTGCCACCCGGGCTGACACACGCCGCTCCCGACCCGATTCGGTCCCCACGGACACACGCTGGTCCGGTGGCAGCAGTGGCACGCGCTTGTCTGTTGTCCGCCATGATGGCACGCGCTGTTCTGTTGTACGCCATGATGGCTCGGACTGTTCTGTTGTACGCCATGATGGCTCGGACTGTTCTGTTGTTGTCCGCCATGTTGGCACGCGGGGCCCGTGGGGCCGCCAGGCTGCAGTACCCACGGAGGCCACCAGATGGTAGCAGTGCTCGGGGCGGGGCTTAGATGGGCGGGGCTAGCGCTGGGGCTCCTCCTCCTGCTCTTGCTGGGACTTCGGCTCTTGCTGCTGCTGTGGCCTCCATGTCCGTGTCCGTGTCCGTGTGAGTGTGAGTGCTGGCTCGTGTGTGTGTTTTTGCTAGCGTGCGAGTGTTTGTTAGAGTGTGCGTGGTGGCGTGTGTGTGTATGTTTACCTGAGTGCGAGTGCGAGTGTGGGGGTGGGTGTGAGTGCGTGCTGGCGGGGCTCTTCCGCCGGTCGCGGTCGCGGTCGCTGCTGTGGACGTGTGCGGAGCGCGTGCGAGGCCGGTGGCGCTGCCGGGAGGGGGGCCGTCGAGGCGGGGGCAGGGTGTGGCATTCGAAGGGGAAAGAGGCTGGGCCCATGGACGACAATGCGGCCAGCTGATTGGCTGGGAGGGAGGGCCAGGGCAGCGGTGGGAGCTGCTGATTGGGTGGAGGGGGAGGCCAGAGCTGAGGAGGAGGAGGGGAAGGGAGGTGTTGGGGGGTTCAGGAGTGGGGGGGGGGGCTCGGCTGGAGTGCTGGGGGGAGAGCTTGAGGGTTGCAGGTGTGTGTGTGTGCTGGGGGGAGTGTGTGTGCTGGGGGGAGTGTGTGTGCTGGGGGGAGTGTGTGTGCTGGGGGGAGTGTGTGTGCTGCTCAGAGAGCGCTAGTTGCTCTGCGTGTGTGAGCTGGCCCAGGTGGGGTTGTTGCTGTTGCAGGTGTGTGTGCAGCTCTGTGTGTGTGTGCTGCTGTGTGTGTGTGGGCGTGTGCGTGGGTGTGTTCCTGTGTGTGCTGTGGCTTCTCTGGCTGGGGGTGGGGCTGGAGGGGGGACGGGGGGCACGATGATGATGCTTAGGGGAGGACGGCATGGCAACGGAAAGAACAGAGGAACAAAAAGTTGAAAAGAAGAGATAAGTTAAGGAGGAAAGACAAGAGAAGAGAATGGAACAGAACTGGTGAATGGAGGAGAGGAGAAGAGGAAGAGAGGAGAAGAGGAAGAGAAGAGAAGAGGAAGAGAGGAGAAGTGGAAGAGTAGAGACAGAAAAGCAAGTAGAAGACAGTCAGTAGAGGACAGAATCAAGAGGAAAAGAGAGGGGTAAGGCAAGAAGGAGAGATTGAAGGTAGAGGAAAAGAGAGGAGAGGAGTAAGGAGAGAAGGAGAGATTGAAGGTTAGGTGAGGTTTAGGAGAAGTGTGTGTGTGTGTGTGTGTGTGTGTGTGTGTGTGTGTGTGTGTGTGTGTGTGTGTGTGTGTGTGTGTGTGTGTGTGTGTGTGTGTGTGTGTGTGTGTGTGTGTGTGTGTGTGTGTGTGTGTGTGTGTGTGCAAAGGTTGGATAAGGTTTAGATGGAATAAGGTTTCAATTCAGTCAGTCTGCATTTCTTCAAGTCTTCTAGAGTTCGACTCCTTCCACTCCCAGCTCCAATATCTCTCCTTATATCCGTCTCTACTTCTCATATCCCTCTCCTCTTGTATGTCTCGTCTTATATTCCCCTCTTCTTGTTTACCTCTTCTCATATCCCCCTCTTCTTGTAGTAAATATTCTTCCTCTCCTCCGACGAATCCCTTCTTTTACATAGTCCTGTTCAGTTCACCTGATGAAGGTCTGGAACCGAAATGTCGGGTGCGGGTGCGAGTTTTTTCAAATTGTCTGATGAGTGAGCCATGGGCAATCTCCGACACACCTGCCAGCTGAGGTGTGCGAAAAAAAGTACAAGTTTAATATATTCCTCTTCTGATGTAGTTTTTTCTTGTCATTCATCCCTCTCTCCGACCGATGAGTCCTTCTCTGCTGGTGTGTCTTGCCACAGTGCCATCCATAGTGTCCCCTGTTCCTCTTGTTAGTGGTGTACCATGCCTATATGCCACTAAGTCGGTCGTTGGGCCAGTCCGTCAGAAGCCGGTCCGTCAGTTTGCTCTTTGGAGAGTTTGCACGCGACGTTGGTCTGATGACCTTGTTCATTCATTTTCGCCATTTCCTCCTCTCCTCTCGTCTCTCCTCCCGTCTTCTCCTCCCGTCTCGTCCTGTCTCCTCGCGTCTCCTCTCCATATCTCCTTTAGACCCTTCAGCTGGTGGTGCCAATGTGTGTGTAGGAGAGTGGCAAGAAGATAAATCCTCTCTCTCTCTCCCTCACTCTCAGTCTCACTCTCATGCTCTCTCACACACACGCACACACGCACACACACACACACACACACACTCTCTGCCTCAAGCCGCCTGCCCGACCCCCCCACCTCACCCCACCCCTCTCCCCACCCCTCACCCCTCTCTCTCTCTCTCTCTCTCTCTCTCTCTCTCTCTCTCTCTCTCTCTCTCTCTCTCTCTCTCTCTCTCTCTCTCTCTCACTCACTCACTACACGTCTCCCTCTCTCTCTTCTGCTCCAGTTCACCTTTTGACTTGGTCCTTTTGTATTTTCCTCTCTTCGCTTCATGTCCCTCTGGGCATAAGTGGACACACACACACACACACACACACACGTGCACACACACACACATGCACACACACACACACACACACACACACACACACACACACACACACACACACACACACACACACACACACACACACACGTGCACACACACACACACACACGTGCACACACACACACACACACACACACACACCACACACGTCTTGCTACTTAGAGACTAATGTAGCCAACTGCTGCTAGTGGTGCACTCTGAGTGAGTGGTGTATGATGGGTAAATGGTGCATTATGGGTAGAGTGTGTCAGACGGTCGCAAAAGTGTCACCATCATACACATGAATACTACGATATTTAAATCTGAATACACATAGGCTATTTATGTCTATGTCTATGTAAAGAAATAATAAAGGTTCAAAACACTGGTTCATGCTCCCAAAAGTTTAATTGCCAGGGGTTCCTTGCCTGCAGTTTGAAAAATCTCTTCATTTTTGTATTTTCAGTTTTCTGCTGTTTAGTCCAGCTATATTACTGATGTGTGCACATTCTCTGACTTTTTGGATACAGTATGTCTACATGTGTTGAAGTTGAAGGTGAAAGCTCGCACATCCAGGCGTCTGACCTGGGAGCAGGACCAATAAATAGCCAGATAATAAAGGAGAGAAAAGTCCGCTACAACCCGGATTTAATGCTCCCAATTATATTTTTATTTTTCCGTGACGTTTCGGGCAGAACTCTTCTTCTGAAGAAGGGTTCTGCCCGAAACATCATGGAAAAATAAAAAAAAAAATACTTGGGAGCATTAAATCCTGGTTGAAGCGGAGTTTTCTCTCCTTTTTTATATGTCTACATGTGTATCATGCTATGGTAGATATGCATAGACACGTAGCCTACAAAGATAGGCCTACTGTTCACACATACAGATACACATCAACAAAACTGTCCATGTCACAGACCTGAATGATATTTACGTATACTTACTTACTTACACACACACACACACACACACACACACACACACACACACACACACACACACACACACACACACACACACACACACACACACACACACACACACACACACACACACACACACACACACACACACGAGTCAAGAGCTAGCCGCTTCCCCACTGCAAGCGACAAGAACACTGTCACATCAGCTGATCTGGGGTACGTTTCGTTGCTGGTGTCGTTGCTAACTAAGTTAGCAACCTACTAAGTTGCTAACCGGTTAGTAACGATGCTTTCGAGAAACAGGGATCCTGCCTCAGTTGACTCTTAGGCTACTGCTGAATGGCCTCAAAAAAGCAGCTTACAGTACTTACTTAAAGCTACCTCAGTTTGTTCCCAACGTCATGATATGCACAACACTGCAACCTACCACAAGACAAACTACCACCTCATTGCAACTTACCATTGCAACTGGTGGAGCATCCTCGAGTGCTACTGCTGTCCCCTGACTCTCTGCCTTACTTTACATGGTGCTCATGAAAAATCAGGCGACTCCTCTGAACAGAGGCATAGGCTACCAACAAACTTAATAACTTATTCGATAAATATTTAATGCAACATTTTGGAAGACATCCAGAGTTTGAGACTCACTTTTGGGGGCGGGGGGGGGACAAATAGAGTCATAGGGTTAGAGAGAGAAGGAGAGAGAGGGAGAAATGTAAACACTGACACAGCAGACCAACCACTGCAAAATGTGTGTGTGCGTGTGTGCATGCATTTGTGCTGGCGTGCATGCGTGTGTGTCTGCGTCTGCATGTTACCTTCAGACAGGTTCTGAACGCGTTGTGTCTCCTGAGGAAGTCTCGCACAGTGTGCCAGTGTGACTCGCGAGTGTGTGTGTGTGCGTGGAGGGGGGGTCTCGCCGGCGTGGTGGTGGTGAGGGTCGGTGGGCCACAGGTTTGGTCCTCGCTGGGCTTGCGGGTCTGTTGGCACGGCGACGGCAGGAGAGCCCCCAGGTCGCCCCCGGTGCTGCGTCTCCTGGGAGACGCCAGGGTGATGGACAGGTCCCCGCCCGTGCTGCGTCTGCGGGCGCCCGCCCCCCCTCGCGGACCCACACACCCCCCCGAGCGACGCGGGTACACCGAGCTGCCCCCAATGATGTAGTTCATCCTTACCTGCCTGCCAGCCTGACCGCCTGCCTACCGGGAAAGTGTGTGAGACTGTGTGCGTGTGTGTGTGTGAGAGAGTGTGTGCGTGTGCGTGTGTGTGTGCGTGCGTGTGTGTGTGTGCGTGTGCGTGTGCGTGTGCGTGTGCGTGTGCGTGGGTGTGCATGCATGTGTTCTTGTGATGCGGCTATGTGTGTGTGTGTGTGTGTGTGTGTGTGTGTGTGTGTGTGTGTGTGTGTGTGTGTGTGTGTGTGTGTGTGTGTGTGTGTCTTTAGGTATATTTGAGTGTGTTCCTATTCCTGTGAAATGTGTGTGTGTGTGTGTGTCGGTGTATCTGGATATGGCTATGTGTGTGGATGCGTGTGTAAAGGTGTGTGTATGTGTGCGTCTGTATGTGGGTGCGTGTGTGTGTGTCCCACAATGCCCCATTATCACCAGGCAACCGCCACTGGGTAGGGAGGGGCGCGCACACGCACACACACACACACACACACACACACACACACACACACACACTCACACACACACACACACACACACACACACACACACACACACACACACACACAAACAAACACACATGAAACTGGTGTCTGGTTTCAGCATCCTGCTCTTACCTTACAGGCCAAAACACACACACGCACACACGCACTGACATGTGCACACACACTTACAGCATGTTAACAACATACACACTCACGTGTTTAAGCATATACCCACACCTGTCAAGCACCTATCACTCTATCCCTCTCTCTCTCCCTCTCCCCCTCTCTCCCTGTCTCTCTCTCTCTACCTCTCCTCCATCTGTGTCTGTTGTTCTCTCTCCATCCACCCATTTCTCTCTGTCTCTCGGTCTCTCTCTCTCTCTCTCTCTCTCTCTCTCTCTCTCTCTCTCTCTCTCTCTCTCTCTCTCTCTCTCTCTCTCTCTCTCTCTCTCTCTCTCTCTCTCTCTGTCTGTCGTAACTGGATATTGTCTTGAGGAGATGTGATTACACTGTTAGCTCCCATTATGCTGCCAGACGGCCTCACACACACACACACACGCACGCACGCACGCACACACACACACACACACACACACACACACACACACACACACACACACACACACACACACACACACACACACACACACACACACACACACACACACACACACAGAGGCAATGCACATGCAGCGCACAAACACACATATGCACCCACACACACAGACACAGACTAAAGGGATCGGTTTCTAGGAAAACATGCACAGTTCTGAGATCATTATCAAAGAGCTCCAAAGGAGTTAAGACGTCAGCAGCTGGACATCTGTATGGAGCTAAAAAGACGTTGGTTACGCTCTCAAATGCTCTCTCCTCACGATTTTCTCCACTCTTATCCTTTTATTTTTATGACGTTGCTCTTATTTCTTCTGTTTTGTTTTTGTAATTTCATTTT
>NC_085862.1:15458895-15461395 GCF_034702125.1 Engraulis encrasicolus | reverse complement strand
CCAATATAAGGAGGGCCTTGGCTGGAATGTATGGAGTATATAGAGGGCCTTGCCATTGTAAAGTTTGGGAAACCCCTGGGCTAGTTTATTTGTGCATTTCATACACGTGTTTAGCTCAAATATAGAAGCCAAACAGTATAGCTACGAAATGGTCCCGAGCTGCTAGTCTGACCAAGCTGCATTGATTTCAGGGTGATTTCTGATTGGGCTATCAAATGTCACTGGGTGCCTCTGTGTGCCTCCACATGTATCGAATGCCTCTGTACGCTACTGATCTAAACACCAATCAATCCATCTCCATATCAGTGGGGCCACTCTGTGCCTCAAGCCCCTTTAAGGATTTTCACTGACTACATATCAGAATACAAACCAGATGCCAATTTTAAAATTGAAGATATGGTGTTTTATGTAGCATTTTTCTGGGCACATAGCGACTCTTGATAGCACATAAGTGGCTAGTTTTAAGCTTAAAACTAGTTTTAAGCTAACCCCACACCCTTACGCTACAGACACATAGCAGGCGAAACGAGTGAGGAGAAGAGAGGCGAAATTCAGTGTTCCATTCTGACAGCTCAACTGTCATCAGGTCGCCGCAGTGAATCAAATACTATGAAACAGTTATGCTGTTGATCAATTGGCCGCCGCAGGTGAAATTCACTTCTCATTTGCATAATATTAAACTTGGTCGAATATTTTCACTTCGCTTCGCTCCTGTTCGCTTGCCTTCGCCTCTCTCATTGCAATGAATGGTGAAGTTTGCTTCACTTGGTCAAATTCGCATCCCTAGCGTTATGCCGCGCCACTGCCAGTCGTCTGCCACTCAGGACTCACACCCTCTACCTTCCAGTCACACAGCAACAGTTTGGCATAGGAACATAGGTATGATAGCACTGAGCTAGGTCTAGGTCTAAAGGGCTCAGCATACTTACCGTGCGCACTTTGGCGCATTTGGCGCGAGAACCATTAAAATGTGGCAGACCATTCATAGTCAAAAGCGCCATTAGCAGGCGTTCACTTGCATTTTCGGAAGTGTGCCCTCTGCTGTTCATGAGAGAAACGGCAGCATCTTTCGCAACTCGCAGCGTGAGTTCTACAGATGTATAAAAATAGAAAGCCAAACATGGCTGTAGGGCTACTGAACGTCTGACTTGTGACTTACCACAATGAAACATGCCAGATCATTCCCATTCCAAGACCATGTGAGAGCATTGTTCTGGCTGCAGAATTAATAAATAGATCGCCAAACACTTGCTTCTGAACAAAGTAAACAATTGTTTCACTGAACAACATTTAAGGGAGAAGATAAAATAACTCTCAAGGACATTTTATTATCGTCAAAATGATGCAGGGTCCATTCTGTAGTAGCCTGCAGTAGCTGTAGCCTCTCTTCGCAACTCCTGCTTTGTCTGCCTACCTGCATGGTCGTTGGTGGCGCACGCCAAGTTACAAAAAATGTGGAGTGCACGACCTCGCGCCGCGGCAGCTTGCGGAGGGGCGTGTGACGTCATTTCGAGCACACGCCATCGTCGCGAGGTAGGTATGAATGAGGTTAGCGCCAGTAACGCTAAGTATGAATCAGCCTTAAGTCTAGGCTAATAGCTCAGTAGCACTCCATCTGTATCAGGCTGTCCGGAGAGAGATTTACTGGCGTACCGTGAAACTCTGCTAGTTGACATCCACTCTACTGCCAAACTCTGAGTTGGCATCCATTACAATTACACACTCTGAGACTCTCACAACTTCTTACACACTTAGGCACAAACACACTCTCATACAAAAATGAATTCAAAAGCTTAAACACAGGCAAATACATTCTCTCTCTTACAAACACACACAAAGAGAAACACAGACAAACACACACACACACACACGCACACACACACACACACACACACACACACACACACACACACACACACACACACACACACACACACAAGCACGCTGTATAACTGGGGCGCTTGAGAATTTCCTGAGGGGCCTCAACAGTTACATAACCAACACCGCTCAAAACACACACACACACAAACACACACACACACACACACACACACACACACACACACACACACACACACACACGAGAGAGGGAGAGAGAGAGAGACAGACCCCACACACACACAAACGCACAAGGAACAAACAGACATGCATAGCACGGCTCAGTGCAACAACAAAGAGCATCCTGAATATTCTATAAGTGACTCAAGACAGAGAAATAGCAAGACAGGTCATAGGCATAGACAGATACCGAACTATCTGACAGCCAGACAGATAATCAATATCAAACATTATGCTTCTAACGATTTACAGAGTGAAAGCATAATGAGTAATGATTACCAAATTATCTAATTTTTTTCAATAAAAGTTATTACAATTTACTTTTTAAATAATACCGATTATTTAGGAATTATTACTGGGCAATTGCAATCCTAATCATGCACTGACACACACACACGCACGCACACACACACACACACACACACACACACACACACACACA
>NC_085862.1:15411395-15453895 GCF_034702125.1 Engraulis encrasicolus | reverse complement strand
CCAAAATCCAAAATGTTCTCTGTTTTTCAGAATGGCAGACTTTCATATATATTTTTCTCAATACTGTAAGACCATGATTATCAAAGGTTGGCAACAGAATGATGTAAATATATATCTTGCCCCTTTGAAATATCCTAAGCATTGTTGTCAGAAAATGACTGAATTACACATACACAGTTGACTGCTGAAAAAAGGCTATTGACCTGCCAAACTTTTCACACTAGATTACTGACCAAACATTTTTGCATAAAACAAGGGTGAGTGTGCGTGCGTGTGTGCCCGCACGTATCCCCCGCTCATCTTTCCCCTGCTCTACAGTGTCTTTCCCCCACACACTATTCTGCCTCCCCCACCCCCTCACTCATCTCCCCCCCACACACTATTCTGCCCCCCAACCACCCCCTCACTCATCCCCCATGCTACTCTGCCCCCCGACCCCTCACTCACCCCCCCACTATTCTGCCACCCACGCTCACCCCCCCTGACTCATTCTCCCTCCACCCCCATCCAATGTGAAAAGTTTGGCAGGTCAACCCCCCCCCCCCGACTCAAACTTAACCCCCCCCACACAACACTATTCTGCCCCCCTGAACCCCCCACACTATTCCCCCCCACCACCTCACTCATCCCCCCACACACTATTCTGCCCCCCCACCCCCCTAATTCAACCCTGACTCATTAGCCCCCACTCTGCCCCCCTAGGTGTAAGGTGGGGGGTTAGGGGGGACCGAATGATGTGGAGGAGCGGGGGGATGAATGAGGGGGTGAGCGGGGGTAGGGGGGCAGAGTGGTGGGGGGAGGGTAATTAGTCGGGGTTGAATTAGGAGGTGGGGGGGGCAGGAATAGTGTGTGTGGGGGAGATGAGTGAGGTGGTGGGGGTAATAGTGGGGGGGTTCAGGGGGGCAGAATAGTGTGTGTGTGTGTGTGGGGGGGGGGGGGGTTGACCTGCCAAACTTTTCACATTGAATGGGGGGTGGGCGCGGTGAGAATGAGTCAGGGGGGGGTGAGCGTGGGGGGCAGAATAGTGGGGGGGGTGAGTGAGGGGTCGGGGGGCAGAGTAGCATGGAGGGGATGAGTGAGGGGGTTGGGGGGGAGATGAGTGAGGGGGTGGGGGAGGCAGAATAGTGTGAGAGGGAAAGACACTGTAGAGCAGGGGAATGATGAGCGGGGGATACGCGCTGGCACACACGCACGCACACTCACCCTTGCTTTATGCAAAAAAATGTAGGCCCTGAAAATGTTTTGGTCAGTAATCTAGTGTGAAAAGTTTGGCAGGTCAATAGCCTTTTTTCAGCAGACAACTGTGTATGGTAATTCAGTCATTTTCTGACAACAATGCTTAGGATATTTCAAAGGGGCGAGATATATATTTACATCATTCTGTTGCCAACCTTTGTACTCACGTATGTAGATAGGAGATAAGACAGAATTTCACTGAAAATAGGTTGTCTTTATTGATAATCATGGTCTTACAGTATTGAGAAAAATATATATGAAAGTCTGCCATTCTGAAAACAGAGAACATTTTGGATTTTGGAGCACATTTGAGATGGCAACCAGCTGTTGAATCTTTTTCAATAGGCCTTCTGGTCTGTAATCCACTGTGAAAACCCTGACAGGACAATAGGCCTAATTTTCCCAGCCATAGACACTCTATGTGCATTTCAATCATTATTTTCAGCACTTTCCTTTGGATATTGCAAGGTGGCCAACTTTATTTTCATTTGTTTTAGTTTAGTCAACCTTTGTAAACATGTATGTAAGGAAATAGGACAGAATAGTGCTGAAAGTAGTTATTCGTTCATGAATATCACCTTATAGTACAATGTAATAATGCATGAAAACAAGTCATTTTGGAAAATGGTGGCCATATTGAATTCTGAGCAAAAATTGACGTGGCCCCATGTTTTAATTTCTTCCAATAGGGCTTCTGGTCAGTAATCCACAGAGAAAATTGCGGTAGGACGAAAGGCCTAATTTTCCCAGCTGATGACCTGTCTAATATGCACGTGACGGTCTGCGCCAGAGCTGTCTAATAACAGAGTCAGGCAATCTCCACTGTGTGCTGTATAGGGCCCACTTTCGCATTAGCAAAATTAGCTGTTTAGCGTCTCAGAACTGCTCAGCGTTGCGAGTGTTAGTTCATAGAAGTGGGCGTAGCACACAGCAAATGCAATGCAATGCAGTGAATATGACAAGACTTGCTGTTCATAGTAATAACTTCAGATAAACATCACAGATGGTAAAACTTTTGTGATTGTCATTACCGAGACAGTTGATAGTTTACACATTTGTTGTGATTACTCCGCAGTATAGTTCGTTAGTCCTTATTTTTGGCTTTTTCTGTGGTGGTTCTATGTTAAGTCTATGGAAAGACAGCCGCTTTAGGCACGACCTCGATCTCGTTGAAAGGCGGGGCTGCAATTTATTTCCTGGTCCTCAATTTGCGTAACTCTCCTCCTCTATGGCTCTGGTCTGCGCTACTTCGCCACTTGGGGCCTGAACCCACAACCCTCTGTCAAGGGGGGCACAGTTATGAAACCACTGAGCCAAAGTTCCAGACCAATAGCTCAGCACCATCACATCTGCATGAGGCTTAGGAAGGGAGCTTTACTAATGTTCTACCTCCCAAGTCTGCTAGTTGGCATCTGACACACACAGACAGGCAACACACACACACGCACACACATGCACACACACACACACACACAGACAAACACTCTCACATTCACATACAGGCCGATTGATCAGAGAGATCCATGGCTAATACAAATGTAGCACCCAAGAGTCTCTCACTCACACACACACACACACACACACACACACACACACACACACACACACACACACACACACACACACACACACACACACACACACACACACACACACACACACACACACACACTGTACACACACACATGCACACACACATTCACTTCACTCTCTACTCATGTCTAATTTACACCCTGTTCAGCTGAAAGGCGTGCTGGAATACCTGTGTGTGTGTCTTTCCCTGCTCAGGTGCCGGCTGTGTTTGCGTCTTTCTCTCCTCAGGTGCCGGCTGTGTTTGCGTCTTTCTCTCCTCAGGTGTTTGCGTCGTTTCCTCTTGAGTGTGCATCCTGCAGCCGTGCCCAGTCCCACACACACTCACTGGTGATGTATCGCACCAATGATATATCGCTCCAAAGATATATCACTCCCTCTGCAGATATATAGGATGAGTTTGCTCTAATGGGTCACCGATTGCTGGTCCAATACATTCACTCTATCATAGATCTTATACGATATGTTGCTGCTCTTCCCACTTGTGAAATATATTGCCACTCTGCTGTTGGCTGGTCCAATGAATCCACACTGTCTGATGATTCGCATCTCTAATGATATGTCGTTTCCTCCGACGACAAATGGCTGGCAGTTGCCCAATAAATCCAGGGTATGATAAATCTATGCTCTGCTGTGTCTCTGGTTCTACATGTCCACTCGTCTCTCAACAAATCCACACTGGCTGATAAATGGGTTCTTTGGTGATATATCGTATTCCTCTGGTGATATATCGTATTCCTCGGGTGATGTATCGCTCTGTCTGGTGATATATCGCTGGTGGTTGTCAAATAAATCCACTGGATGATAAATCTCTGCTCTGATGTGTGCCTGGTTCTACATGTACACTCGTCTCTCAGCTGCCGGCAATACTGTGCCACTGTCACTCCACAACAGTGACACACAGCACCGGCATCACACACACACACACACACACACACACACACACACACACACACACACACACACACACACACACACACACACACACACACACACACACACACACACACAGGTCAAAAATAGCCTCCCCAAAGACAATTAAAGGATCACACGAAATCTCCTTGCAGCTTACGGAGGAAATGACTCCTATCCCACCACACACACACACGCACGCGCGCACGCACACACATACACATACACATACACACACACGCACACATACACCTCACACACACACACACACACACACACACACACACACACACACACACACACACACACACACACACACACACACACACACACACACCTCACACACACACACATATACACCTCACACACACACATACACATATAGGCCACCTCACACACACACATACACATATCACACACAAATACACACCGCTGAAGAGATATTCTTTGCTGTGTCGTGCAAATACACACACACACACATGCACACGCACACACAGACACACACACACACACACACACACAGACACACACACACACACACACACACACACCTCTGTATTGATTCTGAGGAGATGGGGGAAGTGAGGGCAAAGTGTGTGTGTGTGTTTGTTTGTGTGTGTGCGTGTGTGTGTGTGTGTGTGTTTGTGTGTGTGTGTGTGTGTTTGTGTGTGTGCGTGTGTGCGTGCGTGTGTGTGTGTGTGTAAGCCAGATGTCCTACCTCGTGAGGGTCCTGGATTTCTGCATAGACAAACCAAACAGACAAACACACAAATCCATATTAGCCACAAATAGCACTACCATTGCTAATACACAAAGCCAGACCAGAATTAGCATCCACAAAAAACAAGGCCATCTCATGTAGCATTAGCATTAGCATGTAGCTATTACTTCATCAGTGTTCTAGACATACACAGGAGTTAACAAAACATACTGAGTCTGTTTGTACGTAGGCTATTAGGTGTGTAAAAGCTATATGCACTGTGTGCGTGTGCGTGCGTGCGTGTGTGTGCGTGTGCGTGTGCGTGTGCGTGTGTGTGTGTGTGTGTGTGTGTGTGTGTGTGCATGCATGTAGCCTACATCCGTGTGTGCGTGCGTGTGTGGGTTTTTTTTGCATGCATGTAGCCTACGTGTGTGTGTGTGTGTGCGTGTGTGTGTGTGTGTTTGTGTATATGTGCAGACCTAGGAGTGTCTGGAAGAGGTCATTCTGCAGTATCTGGATGACCCGGTCCAAGACGGCACCCAGACGCAGCTTCTGTTTAGGGAGTTGATCAGGGCCATGACCATGGGAAGGTGTTGGATCCTTGCGGGGCAGTTGAGGGGATATTGGGTCAGAACCATGTGAGGGTGTTGGGTCGGACCCATGACGGGGTGTCGGATTCTTGCAAGGCAGTCGGGGCGATGTTGGGTCCTTGTGAAGAAGTTGGGATTGTCTTGGGTCAGAACCATGGCTGGGTGTTGGGTCCTTGCGAGGCAGTCGAGGGGATGTTGGATCAGAACCATGGGAGGTTGTTGGGTTGGACCCATGACAGGGTGCTGGATTCTTGCACGGCAGTCGGGGCGATGTTGGGTCCTTGCGGGGCAGTTGGGATTGTGTTGGGTCAGAAACATGGGAGGTTGTTGGGTCATGACCAGGGCTGGGTGTTGTATCCTTGCGGGGATGTTGGGTGGGTGCTGGGTCAGAACCATGGGAGCGGGTTAGGTCCTTGGTTCTGGTTGGAGTTGGCCCAGGCCCATGGGTGGGTGTTGTTGGGTCTTTGTGGAGCAGTCGAGGAGATGTGGGGTCTTTGTGGGGCAGTCGAGGAGATGTCGGGTCTTTGTGGGGCACTCGGCAGAGTGTTGGGTTATGTGTTCTGGTTGGATTCAGTGAGGTCTGGGCTCTAGGGGGTTTTGTTGGGTTCTGGGCTTCATCCAGTTTAGTCCGCAAATCCCTCAGGATCGCCAGAGCTCTAAGAGCATCTACAAGGTGCACAAACAACACACACACGCACACACACGCGCGCACGCACACACACACACACACACACAAATAGCCAAAGACATAGACACACATTTATGTAAGCTACCTGGCACCTTAATTTCCCCCCGAACACACACATAGAGACACACACACACACACACACACACACACACACACACACACACACACACACACACACACACACACACACACACACACACACACCACACCCACAGATATAGCACTGATTCTTGAGAATGTGGCTAAAACAGGTTTACATTTTGAAAGAAAAAAAAGTTTTTCAAATCCAAAATATAGAAGTATGTTATCACAGACGGCGGTCTTGGCGGTGCATCAATGTACAGGATCCACCTCCCCATATTTGACTTTTTTCATGAAATAGGCTAACTGTTTTTGTCAACACCGTCAGACACAACAAGAAGTAATAAAGTATGTTTGTATCAAAGTGAGGAATTACTTTACAGAATTGTAGATACATATTGTAAGCATACTCTTAAAGCATGTCAAAATATATAAAATTCCTTCTGAAAAAAAAACTTGTAGTTTTTGTCGCTCCATCAGATGTCACCACCGTCAGGTTTTTGTCTGACGGTTTTGACAAAAAAGCTAATATGGTTTATAATGTTTCATTAACTAGCACAATTCAGTCAAATATGGAACAAACTCACAAGCTATGGAACAAAACCTGATGGTGGTGACATCTGATGAAAGTGACAAAAAAACTACTCTTTTACATAATATGTAGAGTTTGTTCACATTACCCATTTTGTTTTCCCTCTGTTTTAGGTATTTCATACCTCTTCTCAAAAAATATATATTAACATTAATCTAATATAATACAACAGTGTCTGTTGACAGGTTATGGTGGAGACAGTAGCAGTGTCCAAACGATGAACAAATTTAAGAGAAAATACCAACTTACAGGAGCTTCAGTGATGGTGAAGTATGCTGTAGCGCTAAAGGTTTGAAAAGTGGTCCTCAGTAATGACAATGACATTGTATTGTACATGCCTGAATTTAATAGCCTAGAAATCTAGACGCCCCTAGCGACCGCAAATTGAATTTGCTCCCGGGGGCAGTCTAGCGGACCCCGGTCGTTTTGCGAGGCTGAAAGTTATCCGATGACAGGGCCAATCAAATCGCGAGGGGGGCCGGGCTACCTAGTAAACAGGAAACTTTCCAAGAAGAAGCATGGTGTCCGTCCGTGCTACGTACAGCACGAAAGTGTTTACTTAATTTAAAAAGCCTGGATGATAATATATTTCGTGGCTGACATGGATTGATGTAATAATACACCATGAACTTATCGGACACAAATAGATCTCAACACATTACCATTTGATCATTCGATGTTTTAAACTAGCTCGGTAAGCTAAGTTGAGCATTTTACAGAACCAGATAGTCAGACCACTACTGTAGGTGTAGAATGAAATTGCGGCCCCAATTTCTAATAAGACACATGCCATTAAAAACGAGACATTTGGGAGCTTTGAAAGTCTTTGAGTAGCTTACTAAATAGATGGGATTGATAGTCTGGCTAGTGGGAGCGAGCTGACCGGGGAGCGTCCTGCGTTGGGAGCGACAATCAGGGAAAGTTATGGGTATACAGCTAACACCGAACATGCCATGTTGTCAACAATCATAAATATAACCATTTAACAAGCCCCAAATTGCTCGACATTTCGCTGATTGATCAAAGAGGGCCATGTGGTTGAAAACGAGGCATTTTTGAACTGTATAAGTGAAAACACGATTTATTAGGAAACTTGTTTGTGGCTGTGGTCATCACACGCTTTCACTGCTACGACGGCTGGAAGTTGCTGCTTCATAAAGAGGCCCTCGCTAGTGGTAGGCTATTAACCTGTCGTCAATAACAGAGCTAGGTATCCAGCCTTGTATTATATGCCTACCCCAAATTCTAATAAGATCCATGTCATTAAAAACGAGACATTTGGGAGCTTTGAAAGTCTGTAAGTCGCTTACTAAATAGATGGGAATGACACCTAGTCTACCGAGCTAGCGGCTAGCCATGTATTAGTTATGGGTATACAGCTAGCTAGCTAACACCGAACATGCCATGTTGACAACAATCATAAATATAACCATTTAACAAGCCCCACATTGCTCGACATTTCGCTGATTGATCAAGGAGGGCCATGTGGTTGAAAACGATGCATTTTTGAACTGTATAAGTGAAAACACGATTTATTAGGAAACTTGTTTGTGGCTGTGGTCATCACACGAATTCACTGCTACGACGGCTCGAAGTTGCCGGCCGCTGTACCTACAAAGGGGCGTGTCGCGTGTACGTTGTGAAAGACAGCTGTGACGTTACACAGAAGTGTGTGGGGATTGGTTGTTCCACCATCCTATTGCGTGACGTTGAGTGCTGAAGCAACCGTTTATCCCGCCCACACTGCCGCCCAGCCCTCCTAGACCCTGGTACAGCTTTTTGCTGTACGGGTCTGGCTGCGCTAGGCTATGAATTTAATGTATTTTTAAAATAATATTGACGGTGACTGGGACATGTTTTTGTCAAGAATCAGTGATAGTCAAACATAGTCACACACATACACACACACATAGAAACAGATGCATAAACACACAGATAAACAGTTCACTGATGTTCAGTTGGAAGTTAGACTGGAAAATAGTTCACAATAATGGACAAAACTCGTATTGTTTTGATCAGCCACACATTCGACGGTCTGTGATGCTATCAAACTTACCTGTCTTCTTGACGGGCATGATGACTGTTTCCAAGTGCTCAGTTATAGCTGTGTGTGTGTGTGTGTGTGTGTGTGTGTGTGTGTGTGTGTGTGTGTGTGTGTGTGTGTGTGTGTGTGTGTGTGTGTGTGTGTGTGTGTGTGTGTGTGTGTGTGTGTGTGTGTGTGTGTGTGTGTGTGTGTAGTCCTAATGTAGACAAGTGTCAGTCAGAGAGGGCAGCTGTCCTGTGTGTGGCTATGGTCCTCCAGTACAATGCAAAGACACACAGACGTCTGAGGAGTGGGGTGAGTGTGTATGCATTATTTCTCTGAGTGTGCGTGAATCAGAGAGAGAGAGAGAGAGAGAGAGAGAGAGAGAGAGAGAGTCTCACTGACCAGAAGTTTGGAAGCTCACTGTGTGTGTGTGTGTGTGTGTGTGTGTGTGTGTGTGTGTGTGTGTGTGTGTGTGTGTGTGTGTGTGTGTGTGTGTGTGTGTGTGTGTGTGTGTGTGTGTGTGTGTGTGTGTGTGTGTGTGTGTGTGTGTGTGTGTGTGTGTGTGTGTGTGTGTGTGTGTGTGTGTGTGTGTGACTTGAATGCCATGAATTTCAGTATTAGGTGGGCAGTTAGCACGTGACTCATTGTGCGTGAAAGAGAGCGAGACAAAGTGTGTGTGTGTGTGTGTGTGTGCGTGTGCGTGTGCGTGTGTGCGCGCACGCCCCATATTAATATTCATGAGACCTCAGTAGTGCCCACACACACACGTCAGTAGCACACAATACTACAATTCACACACCACCACCACCACCACACACACACACACACTCACACACTCACACAGTGTGCAAGGGAGCAGCCCAACGGGAGTAATGAGGAGGGACGGCAGCCGCAGTACTTCTGCATGTGTGTGCGCGTGCGCGCGTGCGTGTGTGCGTGCATGCATGTTTGTGGGTGTGTGGGGGGTGTCCTTAATAGTCCTGCATATACAGTATGTGCATGTGTCTTTCCAGGGGGTTGAATACGTATGCGTGTGTGTGTGTGTGTGTGTGTGTGTGTGTGTGTGTGTGTGTGTGTGTGTGTGTGTGTGTGTGTGTGTGTGTGTGTGTGTGTGTGTGTGTGTGTGTGTGTGTGTGTTTGTGTGTCACAAAGGAGGTATTTACTTTCATCTCTTTCACACACACACATACACACAAATACACACACACAAATAGGCTACACACACACACACACACACACACACACACACACACACACACACACACACACACACACACACACACACACACACACACACACACACCTAAGCTCATTACCGAAGAGTGAAAATCTAGAAAATCTGAGATCAGCAGAAAACAAATACCACATAAGCGCACACACTCACAGAACACAAACACACACACACACAAGTGTGCAGGCGCGCGCACACACACACACACACACACACACACACACACACACACACACACACACACACACACACACACACACACACACACACACACACACACACACAATAAACACACACAATCAACACATTCAACGAAGAACAACATTTAATCACCGGAAAAAAATAACCCTAAAATTACATTTCATATGTGATCAATTGCATATTCACACTTTCATTTCATTTCATGCACGATATGAAAACAGAAAAGCTGAACTAGTATTTAGAATATCCATAAATACATAATACAATATATGTATTGTCAAAGTATTGAGGTGAAGATGAACTTTAATGTCAGCCTCACAGGCCAGACCATTACAGTTTTTCTCAATTGCTTTGACACGATTTTGAAACTGTCTCATACAAAGTCATCACGATCACTATTTCAGCAAAGCAAAAGACAAATTGTCCATATGTGTTAACACATTCTCATTGACTTGACACATTTTCCTTTCATTTAACACAGTTTTCGCTGAACAGTTAACGAATGTGACATTTAAGTAGTACACATTTCATTGCTTAAGCTCTGATAGCCACACAGACAAAATCTTTTGCTGACTTTAAGAAATTACCCCAGTTGTGTAAACGCACCGGAGCACCTATTTGACACTGCCTGTGAAAAATCTTAATTTAGCAATCAGTGTATATACGCAGTGTCTTACAGTTTTTGCCTACTGCTTAAACACTATAGGCAGATGCTTAAACCAAAGTAGCATATCGTTAAGTTGTTGGTGCATAACTTAAACACTTATTGCTTGACTTTAAACAAAAGTAAGCATTACACTTTCATACCAGTTTAGCAAGGCACTTGCTCCTTTACGCAACACACAGACTCCAGCTGTCTACACACAATTTCATACACAAGACACTTTGTTCGAAAGTAAAATCTCAGAGTGTCATTGTGAAAACACATCTGTTAAAAAACAAAACACACTGATGTATGACAAGATTTAGACACAGACAATAAAACACATGCTTTCAAAATTGAACACTATTCTGCCATGTTACAAAGTTGCATGCTTTATATTACATTGCATTTGTTTTATTTCACATTTATTTGTTTTACTTTGATTGCTTGTATGCTAAACAAGAACAAGCACAATAGCACATTTTCAGAACACAACCAAGCAAGACCACTTGAGCAAACTGACTGAACATGATATAATTTTGATGATGTCATGTAGATGTCAGCTGCATAGTGTGTCTGTGAAAATGTATTTGTATTTCGTGAATACCTCATAACCAAACAAAGTAGCCTATATTGACTTGATTGTCATTGATGATTGTCATTACAGCATGTTGACGTAACCCCATATTTATATCATATTTAGATGTTTGAAAATTTGTGAATATAACCAATACACAAAAAAGGTACATACGCTCACCTACACACTGTTGTATTTAGAGTGATGTACTGTTTGAGATATATTTTGCTTCGGTTTAATGTCCTGTACTGTAAGGTGCAGTTTTGTAATGTACAGTACTGAATTTTGGGGTATTGTGAAAATGTACATTCTGTGAGACTGAATAGACTACTCCAAAAAGAAAGACTGCTGTGTTTTGTATAAAGCAGACAACTGTTTTAAAGTTGATCTAATTTGTTTTCTCATTTGGTGCTTTTGTGTGTCTTTTGACATGAAAGTGAGGTTTTGACAAAAGATTGTAAGGTTTTTATGGCAATGTTTATGCTTTTATAGCAGAGCTTCATGTTGCCATATATTTGATGGGTTTATCTCTAAGTGTTGAGAGTAATTGGCTTGTGTGTAGAGTTTTGACTCTATGAGCCAAATTTTGCAAATTGTGTGCAAGCAGTCGGCAAAAACTGTACTTGTTTATTCCCTGCATTGAGTTATTTCAGTCATTTTAGCAGGGCCTACATTATTGTACTGAAACAAAGTAGATTTTACTTTACACATATTTTCTGTAATAGACCTACAGTTATCAGACCATTTTTTAAAGAAAAAAAACCCCAAAACAAAACAAAACAAAACAAAACAAAACAAAAATTACATCAAAGCATACTGGTTCTCTTTCAAATTCTTTGCGAGAAGGCATAATTGACACTGCCTAGCCTGCTGTCAATTTTTCGTAAGAAAAAGCACACACACAACACAAATTTTGTGCAAATCATTTACAATCAGTCACTAGATCCTGATCAAGCAGAGTCACTGGCTAAGTAAATGAAACAAAACTATTACTGACGTGAAAGTTATGTAATTGACAACAGCGTTAAGCATTGGCAAATTGTGTCAAAATGATAACGGTATTATGTATTTCTCTGGCCATAGTGTAATGACTGACTGGTAGTGTTCATACACTGCTATGTAGTGTGTATTCAGTTGAAGATGGAGTTTGCTTTTATTGCTCATGTTAAATATTTTGGAAACGTAAGAGCCTTTTGCACACAAGATGTTGTGTTTGGAAAATCGGTTTCTCTGGTTAGCCCGGTGCGTTACCTGTTATGAAAATGTGCTTTTTGGAGTGACAACCGTGTCAAAGCGATCAAGGAAAACTGTAATATTGGTCTGATTACACTTGGGGACTCTGATTCGTCCACCAGACGTTCAGCAAATAAGGGAACACACTTGGACGTATAATAACATATGTCCTGAACGTCAGGTGCAGGTGTCAAGTGCTCCAGGGCATCGAAATGATCAAAAAAAAATTAGGATGTAATTAATGTGGTGTTTGTGAAGCGGAGAGGACAGCATGGTGACCAAGTGTAATGGAGCTGTGTGTGTGTGGGAGCCTTTGAGGGGAGTACAGTAGAGTACGGTAGAATAGAGTAGAACTTCATTGATCCCAATGGAAATGAAGGTATTTTGGTATTTTGCTGTTAACGATATCATGTTAATTAGACTTCCATCTCTTTTAAAATACAAACTGACTATAACTATACCAGAGACTAACTACCCGTTGCTTAGCATCACTTAGACTGACCTTTAGAAAGTACCCATTAGCGAGATGCTTTGTTATCCGCACGCACCATAATTACCTTCACGCTATGGCTTAACTCTAATGGAGAGCCTAAGTCAACCTTAGTCAGCCAAACACATACATTACAATATGCAACACACACACACACACACTCTATCTCTCTCTCTCTCTCTCTCTCTCTCTCTCTCTCTCTCTCTCTCTCTCTCTCTCTCTCTCTCTCTCACACACACACACACACACACACAAACACACACACACACACACACACACACACACACACACACACACACACACACACACACACACACACACACACACACACAGCCATACTACACCCATATACACACACAAGATAAGAGATCCAAGTTTGAAGATCCAAGAAGGACCACCAAAGAAATTGACAGGGCTGGACAAAGGGCCCAGGCCCATGGAGAACGGGGCCCAGAATTGGATCGTCATTATATGTATTGATGGTATTTCAGATGACATTGTCTCGGATTGCATCCAAAGCTGTTTGCGGCCCTGAACAAAGTTACAGGAGTTACTGCATTTGACATTTTTTGGAGAAGCTGTAATGAGAGCATCCGGCCAGAAGAGGGAGCCAGAGATAGTGAAATGTGTGTAATGACACAATAAGTACCACCAGATGGCGAGCACTGCCTTGAGCAGAGTCATGTCATTGACCTGGAGATAATAAAGTTGATCTGGAAAGGGAGTAATGACCAAGCATTACCAGCAGAATGCGCTATAGGTACTGCAATGACTGGGTGTTACCAGCGGATGGCGCCAAAGGTGGTGTAATTACACCATACGCCCACCAGAGAAAGTGACAACGACACTGACCTAAATCAATGTTTTTTTTAATCAGTTCATTACTTGCAGCTTGTAAATAGGCAATAAAAAGTAATAAGTGTGTTTGCATGTTAACACAGCCACACACACACACACACACACACACACACACACACACACACACACACACACACACACACACACACACACACACAGACACACACACACACACACACAAACAGACCGACAACCATTACAGACACTTAAACAATCATTTTCACCTCAGTGATTTCCTTAAGCAAACACACACACACACACACACACACACACACACACACACACACACACACACACACACACACACACACACACACACACACACACACACACACACACACACACGCAGGCTTAGACATGCTTTTGCAATGACTACAACTCAAATACCATCATTTGCTTCTTAACTAAACACTCACTCACTCTCTCACACACGCACACACACACACAGAGAGAGAGAGAGAGAGAGAGAGAGAGAGAGAGAGAGAGAGAGAGAGAGACAGACAGACAGAGAGAGAGAGAGCGAGAGAGAGAGAGAGAGAGAGAGAGAGAGAGAGAGAGAGAGAGAGAGAGAGAGAGAGAGACACTCAGGCATTCGCAAAAATAACAGATGAGTGTGTGAGTAAGTGAGGGCGTGACCCTAAGCTTTGGTTAAGCCAGTTACTCCACACAGGGTGTGTGTGTCTGTGTGTGTGCGTGAGTGAGTGAGTGAGAGAGAGAGAGAGAGAGAGAGAGAGAGAGAGAGAGAGAGCGAGAGCGAGAGCGAGAGAGAGAGTTTGCGTGTGACAGATACTATACTGGTGTGGTACACCTACACACACAAACACTTACACACACAAGCACACACACACACACACACACACACACACACACACACACACACACACACACACACACACACACACACACACACACACACACACACACACACACACACGACAAGAGGCTCATGCGGGGATAATACCGTAATAAACACAGTCAAGTGCATAGAGACCAATTGAAGTCTAATATTATTAGGTCTAATGTCGTAATGTTATGAAGTGTAATGTTATGAAGTGTAATGTTATATAAACTCTAATGTCATGAAGTCTAATGTTATAAAAGCCTAAAGCTATGAAGTAGAATGTATGTATCTGGTCTCAAGACCAACCATCCATGCATGATACATTAACTAAAGGTATGATGTGATGGTGAATGTATGTATGTGAGTACTGTTTTGCATGATTTAATGACTACCTAATTCAAACAGTAATAATGATAGAGCCTAAAGACACTTATGTATGACATAAAGAATTTTGCATGTATTAAGACACTAATGCATGATATAAACAGTAATAATTAAAAAATGTATACAGACTATACTATAGTCTATAGACTAATATATTAATGCAAAGACACATGAGACTAGAAGGTATGATAAGACACTGATTGATTAAATCGCTCTCCCCCCCATCCTCCTTCATGACGCCCCACCACACTGCTCCCTTGGGGCGCCATTTGAGGCTGCCCCCTTGCACGGGTGAGGCATAAATGAAATTTCATTGTGTACAGTGAGCACTGTGTGCTGTGGAGTGCTGTGTCACAATGACAAAGGGAGTTTCACTAACGCAGGATATAACGTTTAATGCACTTACGAGTTTATGCATGTCATATGATATAAACAGTAATGGTATAAAGGAAATAAATTACACAGTAATTATTTAAAGACTGTAATGTTTTTTTTTTATCATGGCCTCCCTTGTATGTTGACTATGATGGCTGTGTCAACTGATGGTATAAGTGTCTGTTGCCCTTCTGTCATTTGTATTGAACACTGTGTTATATCAGATTCTTACCCTGCACAGAATAATCACTTCTTCGTGTCGTGACAATGCAAGTGAATCATTTCCCTCCAGACACAAACTAACCTTCACGTATCAGTACAGTAGCCTCATAGTATAACTAAGTCTGACCTTCAGAAGGTCAAAGGTAGAGAGATGCTTGTTGTGCTAACTATAATTGGAGATGTTGTGCTAACTATAATTAGCTTCATGCTAGAGAATATGCCCATAAGAGCAAAGGTCCATAACCAAAGATTGCAGTGAAAAAAAACAATGCATTGAAGATAAAAAAAGACAATCTCAACACTGGCTCCAGTTTGCTTTTTTTATTTTATTTCTTTTTTTTTATCTTGGGTTCCGTGAGGGGAATGATTTAGACTAGGCTCTATTAGCCTAAGCCTAGCCATAATTAGCTAGCCTTGCCATAATAACTGCCCTGCTAGTCTGGTCATACTGTAGCTGCCTGTTAGCAAGGCCATCATAGCCGAGCTGGTTTTAAAGACGAGAAAGGAATGACAAAAACAGGAGATCATTAAGAACTCACAAAATAAAATTCGGGTTTATTGTCGTAAAACAACCTTCACACACATACATGGAAACAGGTCGCTGAGAGAGAGACAGCGCGGCCCGACAATAACGAAACAAACAAAGAAACATTTCCCCTTTTGACCTGTGTGCTCACGTACACACACGCCGCTACGTATGGACAACTAAAAACAAGTCTTACACACTGCGGTACTGGAATGCTTTGAATGGAACGCTCGTAGTTTTTGTACAAATGTGTGTGTGCGTATATATGTGTGTGTGTGCGCGCGCGGGGGTGTGTGTGGATGTGTGTGTGTCTGTCGAGAGAGAGAGAGAGAGAGAGGGTGAGGCAGTCGAACCACAGTAGAGCCTATTTCATGGTGAGCCCACGGTTTCAACGCAGCGCTAGCTGGATCAGAGGTCGCTTAGTGAGCGACCCCATAACAATATGTACAAAAATATAAAATGTAAATAAAAATACAAACAAATTCTCCTTTTAAAGTATTTCGTAAGAAGGTAGAGCTTTGACAAGTCTTGTTCCTAGAAAATCTGCGCTGTGTGTGTGTTTGTGTGTGTTTGAACGGTGATGGACACGTCTGCACGAGGTGTGTGTGTGTGTGTGTGTGCGTGTATGTGTGGACGGATGGTGACTCTACAGGATGGTGATGGGCAGTTGCTCCCCCCTCCCCCCTTATCCCGAGGGGGCTGGGGGAGCCGCAGCAGGACGGAGCTCAAGCATCAGTCTTCTGTTTCTTAGTTCCCACGGGCTCCTACAAAAAAAAACACACAAAAAAAAACACACGGAGGCAGACACACGCACACACACACACACACACGGAGGCAGACACACACACACACACACACACACACACACGGAGGCAGACACACACACACACACATATGGATAATTAGTAAGACATGTCCGTCTTTCATCAACACTTGAGAAACTCCACGTGTGGTAACCATAGAAACCCATGACTGTTGCTATGTAGTACTGAATGCATCAGCCGTATCAGACTTTCTCTATCGGAGTATGAAGCATCTAATCGAGTCAAACATCTAATCGAGTGCAGCTGATCTAGTTCCTACAACACAAATACTGAGAGTAATCCTCCTCAATGCACATTGAGTATGATCCATATATAGAATTAAAAACACATGAATGTGGTTAGGACAGCTAATACTGCATAAATGTTGCCATAGGACTGTAGGTCATTACTCAGAAATGTCACTATATGTGGAGGATCTATTGGCTATATAGGATTAAAAACATATTAATGTTGTTATAAGGTGGTAATAACACATACGTTCCTACAGGAGTGTGAAGAAGTAATAAATAATGGTAATAGTATAGAAATTAATAGTAAATCATAAACTAATGGTAGGCCTAATAGTAATAAAGAGAAGTAATAATAACATGAGTAATAAAATAAACAGAAGTTATAACTCATAAATGACGCTTTATAAGTATGAGTGAAAGATTAACATCGCCGCAACACATTTCACTGTTCACTTTTAATTTTTTGGAACAAACAATGCATTTGGCCAAGTACTCCAATGGGTTGGCTATGGTTCCAGTAACATACACTTATGTCCTGGCAGCGCCAAATTCACACATGTGGTAACCACGACAACCACTTACATCATCGTCGTCATCTTCAGCCGCCCGCTTCCCTGTGGCACCCTCATCATCGTCATCCTCATCGTCCTCACCTGCACACAAACACACACTTGTTTATTTCGATTGACACATAGACATATTAGACAGCACAGTCTAAATTTGGCTAAAGGACAGACAAACAACAAACCTGCACACACACACACAAGGTCTCTCTTTCTCTCTCTCTCTCTCTCTCTCTCTCTCTCTCTCTCTCTCTCTCTCTCTCTCTCACTCTCTCTCTCTCTCTCTCTCTCACACACACACACACACACACACACACACACACACACACACATACTCAAAGAGGACACAAGGTCACAAACTTGCAGTGACACTGAAGGCCAGCAGAGGGCAGCCTTGTACAGAGATCACAGACTACTCTGCATGTGCACACACAACACACACACACACAACACACACACACACACACAGTCGCACACACACACACAGAGCTGACCCTCTGGCATGCTGCTCAGCTCAATCAATAACTAGAGTGGAGATCATGTCAGCTTGGTGTGTGTGTGTGTGTGTGTGTGTGTGTGTGTGTGTGTGTGTGTGTGTGTGTGTGTGTGTGTGTGTGTGTGCGCGGGCGCATGTATGTGTGTGCACATCTCCAGCTTACCCTCTCCATCGTCCTCCTCGTCCTCTTCCTCTCCCACATCATCGTCTTCATCATCTACATCATTCTCGTTGTCACCATTCTCCTCATCCACCTGCACACACACACACACACACACACACACACACACACACACACACACACACACACACACCATCAGTGTTGCTGACTCTCAGGCGAGCATGGCTCTACATCAGTGATTCTCAAAGTGTGGTCCGGGGACCACTAGTGGTCCGTGACAGAACTCAGGTGGTCCGCGAGGGGATTTCTACTTTTCCAGCAGAAGGCTATATTTGTAACATTATTACAAAGCCAAACATGTCTGTAGTCACATATTCAACACAATAAGACAGCATGGTAAATGTGACTAAAAAGTAAGTTATCACATTAAAATTAGCAGTATTAAATAGTACCCGTCAACTGTCAATTCAGTTGACAGGTGGTCCCTAAACATCCCTAAATCACTGCTCTACATGGTAACTTTTATGACAATGTCATGATCAATGTGTGTGTGTTTGTGTGCGTGGGGGCGTACCGCGGTGCCGTTGGCGGGAGCCTCTTTCCCATTCTCAGCCTCCTCCACCTGTTTCTTCTCCTTCAGATCCTAAACACACACACAGCAAAAAGCGTTAACAACCTCACAAAAACGCCATTTTGGTTTGATTTCACTTCGACTTAAGTTGACTATATACGGCTTTTGAAACTCTGGCATTGCCTTAACTACAATAAGGAAACTCACTTACTGACACACACACATACCAAGATGTGTGTTTGTGCCCCCATTGTCAGGATTGGGGGGGGGGGGCACAGAAGTTATTTATATTTTCAGAAGGTGTGAAAACATGCATTACATTTTACAATACAAGAAGGTTATTTTTATTGGGGGGCAAATGCCAGTGCATTTTTTTTCCAGAGTTGGGGGGACAAGACCCCCCACCTCACACCCTAGAAAAGTAGGACACACTATGCACTATTTGTCAACACACACACACTCTCTCTCTCACACACACACACACACACACACACACACACACACACACACACACACACACACACACACACACACACACACACACACACACACACACACACACACACACACAAGGAACGGCGTGCTTGCATTTTTAGATTTGAAAGCCGACATTCTGCAAGTCTGCAGCTAATTGGCCGTCGCGCTCCCCGTGCCCCGCCTCTTTTTAAGTGGCTAACCGCAGGGCTGTAATCTGATACGCCGAAGGTGCCGGGGGGAGTGCGCTGTGTAGTTCAGTAAACACAGAACTGGCAACGTCCAGGGCCGACACGCCCGCAGAAAAACTACAATCCCCAACTGCGTTAGTGGATTCTACTAAAGCAGCCAATCAGCTCGTCCAAAGGCGCAGCGAAAAGGAGGCTGGCCGTGTAAATGAGCAGGAGCCGAGAGAGGAGACAATAGCGGCTCAGGGCGCACACTCGCCCCCTCGCCTTTAGCGGCTTTAAACGCATTTTACAGATTCAGCAAACCTGGTTTTATCACTTACATAGAGACTCCGAAACCACAACTGATCCTGAAGTAGCCTAAATCGGTATATCCTGAAGTAAAGAAAAAATTCCCTCTGAATGCATGAGGGATGGTTTCACATACAATCGAAAATAAAGAATATGATATGGATATCTCAACTCTTTTTTTTCGTTGCCACTTCAAATGCGTCGCATCTTAGCTCAGTTAGTTTGGACAATAGTCACCCGTTAAGCCGGTTACCGCTGTCACATCCACAAATACAAGCCCCGTGCGCTATCTGGAGCTCTGCGTTCCGTCGTAACGGAACAACAAAGCTCGCTGATTGTTTGAGTAACATGACGGATTATCTCATATATTAATATTCGCGCTGTATGGGAAATGCGCGTGTGTGTGGACATCAATGAAAGCAGAGCCGTCTCATCTGAGTGCGATGAGGGAGCGCGAGAGGACATTTCACGCGCAGACGATCGCCGTGCAGGCAAGCAAGCCAGGTGTTCCATCAGACGCTCGCGACACAACCGACCGCCCGGTGGAACAGACATCGCTCGTGCCCAGACGGCACTGGAGGCTGTTCTGCTCATGCAGGCGGAATGAGGGCAGAGGTTAACCGGGGCCACTCGTCTGTGTGTGGTGTGTGTGTGTGAGAGAGAGAGAGGGTGTGTGTGTGTGTGAGAGAGAGAACTCCCTCGAAAACATCCAACTTTGCAATGGAGCTCACCGTACGTACACACACCCCCGGTGACCGTTGTGACACTAAACCACCACGCTCTGTCTGTCATTCAGTCTGAACGGCGAACACAAGCGCGCACGCACGCACGCACGCACGCACACACACACACACACACACACACACACACACACACACACACACACACACACACACACACACACACACACACACACTCCCAACCAACACAACGGCCTCACTGCTGTTTGACATCTGGACACCTGTGATCGATTGCTATGGCCCACACGACGCCACATTTGGAACCCAGAGCCCCGCTATGCTCCTTGTCCTCTGCCCATGAGCTACCGTCTCCTAATCTACAGGGCTACCGACAGATGCACGGGGACACAGAAGACACGGGATCGCTCGAGGTAGTGTGTTTTAACAGATCTAAGTTCTCGAGCAAGAAGGTGGGACTGCCCGCCGGGAAAGTTTCCGTGCGCAATGCACCGAGGAGAACCCGTGCGCCCGCGAGCGCTTGAGTGTGGCCACAGTTCCTCGCGAACCACCTCCAGACAGTTCCGACCACGCGGAAACTCTTTCTTTCATTTCCACTCACAGTCCGAGCTGTCAGTGAACGCGCTGACTAACCGCTTGTTTTGGAGGATGCCGTTAGGAGATTTACTCCATTAAGCGCTGGCCACCAGTCTCGCTCTCGCCACTGGAGAGGGCTTAAGCTACAGCTGGATGCACGCAATGCTCTCTCGGGTGAATTACGAGGGGAAAGAGAGAGGCAGGCAGCCGTGATTGTGGAGCATCCTTCTAAACTTCACTAAAGGCTGCTCGCTTGACGGCCGAGTTGTGCCGCGCTGTGCGGAGAGGAACCGACATGCCTGAATAAACAAAGAACCCGCTCGGACCAACTAGAGCTCCAAAACGGGCGATGACGACTTCAAAATGTGGCTATGGCAGGTTGGAGAACTTTGGTACAGTTTCCTACCAGAGACAGAACATCACTTGACATCACATTGACGCGCCAAGATCCAGAGGAGCTGCACTCGAAACCACAAATTCCCCGTTAAGACGCACACCTCCTCCGCTCTCCTCTCCAGCCCAGTGTTCAACTCTCGGAGCTTCTCCGTGCGGGTAGAGTTTACAAGCAGAAGTCTATTTAAATCTGGAAGGCTCCATCACACCTACCTTAGCGGAGATCTCCGAGCTGGTGTCCACTTCAGTGTCTGCCATTTTTTTCTTTTTAGGTTTCAACTGTTGTGGGGTCTCGCGACAAAAATCTCCGAACAGAGGAGATGTACTTAGAGGGCGAGGGGGGAGAAAAGTGAGAAAAAAAAGGCTTCAGCGCCAGTGGCAAATCCAAGCGGCGGGGAAAGTGTAATATATAGACAGAGGGCGGAGTCCATACATTGCCAACGCTCCGTGATTGGACAAGGTTAATAGCCATCTGTGGATCTGATTGGTCGGGACGGAACAATGGACAGTATTTCTACACCGACTAAACCCCGCCCCTCCCCAACCTTTTGAGTCATTTGTGTGACGGGTGGCAGCTCAGGCTCGAGCTCGCTTTGGCGAATTAATGACGCCCCCTCCCTCCCTCCCTCCCTCTCTCTCTCTCTCTCTCTCTCTCTCTCTCTATAGGTCTCTCCCCCCCTCTCTCTCTCCCTCCCCCTCCTTTGCTCTCTCTATCTTCTCCCACGCGCGCAATGACGCTCGCACGCAATGGTGTGCGCACGGTCTCTGGCGCTCTCTCTCTCTCTCTCTCTCTCTCTCTCTCTCTCTCGCTCTCGCTCTCTCTCTCTCTTACACACACACACACACACACACACACACACACACACACACACATTCAGCCACACACACATACGGAAGCTCTAGTCGACTACATCAAAGACTTGTGTTTTTATTTCATAAATTATCTGTTTGCTGTTGCATTGTACTGTAGCATTACCATGTCTATAAACAATCGGCACAGTAAATATCGCGGGAATAAATATCTTTTGGCAACATCACTGCTGTTTGAGGCAGATAATAGTGCTGAATACATTTGGGATAGAAACATTTGGCAGATTGGTAATTATGGAAATGACCTAACGCATGCGCGTATCTCAATAGACAGGAATAACCATTTCCATTACCCCAACTATGGAGATGGACTTGTGCTCACGGGGGGAAACATTCATATTGCGCTTAGATCTTGTGCCGATGGACAAGCGTTCATATCATGCTTATAGATATGTTATAACTGACTAGGCAGAGTGCTTATGCCAACTTTGAACTTGGTAGACTAGTCCAGCAATTCATTGCAATGTGATCGACGATAATGTGCGAATCGACTCAACCATAGCAATCTTTGAGGTCGGATACAACGTTTTTTTCACCAAACTATTTAGTAATTTGCGTTAGAATCACCGTAGGGATGCGCCAAACGCGGTGGGCTACGGAGAGCCGAAGCTTCATCAACAATAGAGTGACAGATAGCGACCCCTCCCCTCTCCCTCTCTCAGCTTTCTCTCGCTTTTCACTGCTTGCATCTCTTCTGGGAAACTGACTACAGGGAAGCTGCATTCTAGTGGCATTACAGAGAATATTCGACTAAACTCTAATAATTGCATTGCGTTTACCCTGTATTTAGTCAACGAGTAGCATACAGTCGTATCAAATGTAAAGGAAGAATGCAACTATTGCGAGTGAATACTCCCGATTCTATAAGCCACAACAAAGATGGACGTCGTATGTGACCAAATATAGAACATCACATCAGCGGGCTGGGCAGATGTTTACATACACGATGTTTATTGGCAGGGACACACTGTAATGTGTGGGGATTTGATTCATATTTAGTCGCGACTTCAAAATTCTAGGGGAAAAAGGCAAATGCGCGTGTTATTACCGAATAATAACGGGAGCCTTACCTCACCAACATGGACAAACAAATCACCGTATGTCGTCGTGTTGATGTACAAAGAGGGAACGTTCCTGTGAGTGAGCTGGTCTGAGATCAGCACATGGTGGTATCCATGCGGCCAGGTTTCACAGGCGCACCACTAAAGGCTGGTCTCGGAACGGCTGCTGCCTCTCGCACACATTCAGCTTGTTCCTGATTGAATGGTGAAATGAAGCGAACACAGACTTGACGCTTTGCGACCCATGATTGGAACATAGACATGTCAATCAAGACAGCACCCGCCTTCGGCTGTGCACAAAACCTGTCCAGGATTTCGTCTGGATAGCATCCTGTTCAAATTCAGTATTGAGTAAATTTTGGCAATGAGGTCAATATGCCCTTATAGAATTAATAATAGACCTAATGTCTCTTTCAATCAGGTCAATAGGCCTATGTCATATTACAAATGGCTTTTGGCAAAGTCATCTTTATTGTCAAGTACACCACATGTGTAAATCCTACAAAATAAATGATATTGCTGCACCCTATATTCTATTACAGATAGAGTAGAGTAGAGTATCATGTATTGATCCCAGGGGGAAATGAAGGTGTCAAGTAGCATACATGCATAAATACAGAAGACATGACACTACATTACACACATCATTACCAGGGCTTGACATTAACATTTGTGCTTGCCGGCCACTGTGGCAAGTGGTTTTCCCAAGTTACTAGCCATCCACCTATTCTACTAGCCACAAATTAGAGGGGTTTTTTATCATGACGCTGTACATCTAACCTCAGAAGATGAGGTGCTTAAAGCAAGAAGATGAGTGCATGGAATTCTAAATGGAAATAAAACAAATAGAAACTGAGTAACTGAGCTTTTTCTTGAACTTAACTAGGCTACAAACAATTGATACACAAGCTGTAAAGTGCAGTATATAGGCTATGCTATTCTGATATGTCATACCGTTGAATAAGCTACCTGCCAAATTGGCTAGTGACACTGATATTGTTATTACCAGCCACACAGCCAAGTTTTACCAGCATTTGGCCGGTTGGCAGGTTCCAGTGTCAAGCCCTGATTAACCATATATAGCTCACTCTTACATACATTGAGTCCGAGGCAGGTCTCTCTCTCTCTCACACACACACACACAAACACACACAAACACACACACACACACACACACACACACACACACACACACACACACACACACACACACACACACACACACACACACACACACACACACACACACACACACACACACACACACACACACACACACACACACACTGACACATACACAAAGTAAAGTGTCCAAAGAAAAGTGTACCAGTGATTTATCACATGTGCCTTATCTAAGTGGCACAGAGCAGCGCAAGACAAAGTGACCAACAAAGTGTCCAGGAGTGTCAGAAGTCACTTTGCATAGTCCAAATGAAAAAAGCCATGGCTGCAGGGTCAAGTATCCATTGTATTCATTGAAAAAAAAGATGGGGGATCACAAGTCGCACACTGTGTCGCTCCACCTCTCTCCACACACACACACACACACACACACACACACACACACACACACACACACACACACACACACACACACACACACACACACACACACACAGGGCCGGTCCAAGCCTTTATGGGGCCCTAAGCAAAATTTCATTTTGGGCCCCCCATACCACCACCTACTCAACATCAGAATCTTCATAATCCTATACGCAAAAATATGGAAAAAGTTGGGAACCTCTGCTATAGGCTACAAAGTGTATGTAACAAAGTGTAGCCTTCCTTGATTTTTGCTGCTCACAGGGGGCCCCTGGTTGCACGGGGGCCCTAAGCCACCGCTTAGTTTGCTTATGCCTCAGGCCAGCCCTGCACACACACACACACACACACACACACACACACACACACACACACACACACACACACACACACACACACACACACACACACACACACACACACACACAGGCTCCAGCATAAAAATGGTGATTGTCCTGTATGGCTGCATTGGAGAATAAAAACAGTGCAGTACAGTAAAGAATCCTAGTGCAGAGTGTAGATTCCTAGTGTAGAAAACTTTTTCCTGATTGTAGGGAGGGGGGTATCATCAGTCGCACCCAGACGTATAGGATAACAGTCCAGGTAGAAGCACGGAAGGCTTGAAGGTAAGGTGTGCACTGTAGGCGTGGGGGTTGGTTTATGCGGCCCAATCACCTATCATGAGCTCTCTCTCTCTGTCCTTCTATGTGATGTTGAATAGCTGGATGGCCCTGGGGACAAAGGAGCTCGGTAGTCCTTAGCCTGTCTGTCCAGCAGGAGATGGCACGAAGTCTGTACCTGAACAGGCTTCTCTGGTTGTCAAAGACTGGGTACAGAGGGTGCTTGTAGTGGTCCAATACAGAGTCCAGCCTGTTCAGTGTCCTCTTCTCGGCTGTGGTAGTGACAGCTTCCAGTTCTGTACCTACAACAGACTCAGCTCTCCTAACCAGCCTGTCAAGGCGTCCAGCATCTCTCTTCCCAATGCGACCACCCCATGATATTACCCCATGTTACCATGTCACTATAGCCTTGCTATGGTGACTTCAACTCTAGGCAAGCATTGGTCTGGTCACCTTTCCTGGTAAACCCACTTCTCAAATACTGTTTTCAGGCAGACCAGAACAGTGCCAGTTCCCGTTCCCGCACCAGATATGTTTGGAACGTAAGTGCTTACCTGCAAACCTTCCGCGTTTATTCCGGTCTCTGAACTTTTCCGTATGTGACCATTTGTTACCCGGATGACCACGTTGTCGTCACGAGTTGCACAGAAAAACCAAGTCTTTTTTGGCTCACATTGCCAACCAACTTTCCGGTTCCTGAACACTTAAACGGGATTCACAGTTGGCGTCGGGCCGTGCATACTTCATGTGTGCAAATGGCTCTCATCTAGTGACCCAAAATGGCACCACGCCCCCCTTCGCAAACCCAAAAAATCATGGCTTGGCGCAAAGTTCACCAGCAGGGACCAGGAAGTAGAAAGAGCAGGAGATGACTACAGTTGCCTAGTCTTGAGAAGAGTAGCCTAGCTACAGCTACTGGACAACAGACGGGACCCTGCATAATTTTGTGGATAATATAGGCCTAATGTCTTAATGCAATTTTATCTTCTCCCTAAAATTTTGTTCCGTGAATTGCTTACTTTGTTCAGTAAAGCACGTCATGTTTGGCGATGTATTTGTAAACCTCTGCAGCAAGAACAATGCTCTCACATGGCCTATGATCTGGCGATGTAGGCTATAAAAACATGTTTTATTGTACTAAGTCATACGTCCAGTAGGCCTACAGCGCTTTGTGTTTGGCGATCTATTTTTAGAATAGGCTCTAGACCGCTAGAACAGTTCTCTGCAACAGAATTGTGCAACAGAATCGGCCGTTTTTCTCATGAACAGCAGAGGGCACACTTGTCAGAATTGAAAATGTGTCGTAAATGACTAGGAGTGGTCTGTCGCTTTCGATTATGTCATTAATGGTTCTAGAGCCGAAAGGCGCACGTTATGCATGTTAACTATGATTACCTCTTTAGAACTGCGGCGTGAACACACCGGCCAGTTCGACATTAGGTGCGGAAACGTGTACCGGCACAGTTCTCTGTCTGCCTAAACATGCTTAGCCCCTTAGCGCAGCACTATGACTCTCTGTAATGTCACAGCAAGTGAATAGGGTCACCGGCGACCCCTGCTGCAGTAAGAGGCTACAGAAAGGTCTTAAACTGCGTCCATGAAATGCCCCTGTAGCTCCAATGAAGTCACTCTTTAATTTCACTTAGGCGAATGGGGCCACTGGCCGGTCTAGTGTTTCACTGCCTTTAACACACCCCATCGAGCTGCTGGAAATGGTCAAATGCTGGACAGATTTGAATAAGCAGAGACCGGAGGCTTGGCCAAACTAACTTGACTTGAAAAATGTCAAGCTGCATCACATTAAGAATGGGCAGGCCAATGTCCCAGGCTGATATTAAAAAGCTACCAGGGCCCACGGTATACACAGAAAATCTTACAGACATGACTATCCACATAAGCATAATGACTATTACAGGCTTTGTCTACAGAAGGTCTACAAAGCCAACGGGCAATATAATACAACAATTATGTAATTTGTAAACCTACTACACTAGACACTACTACTACAAGACATATTATAGACTAACCCTAGACATAGGCCTACATAGCAAATGTACAAACACTTATGTGCAAGGAGGGATTACTGCACGGGCCTACCGGGCCCAGTCCCAAGGGCCTGAGAACAAAGAGGCCCCTGAGGCCCAACCCTCTACATTCCCATTCTGACATTGCATTGTACATTGCACTTGATTTAGCAATTAAATGTTCAAATTTTCTCTAGGATTCTCGAGGATAAACCCCCTGAACCCTCACTTACATAGGGTCTAAAATCCTGAATCTTTTTGGAAACTATCAACACCCGTGGAGGGGCTCCTTTCTTGTTGTCTGGCTCAGGGGCCCATGGAGTCATAATCCGGCCCTGCTTATGTGACGCCTTTAACATGCAGCAGCTCCCCCAGTCATTCCCCCACCCCCTACGGCTGTAGGCCTCAGACAGATGAATGCACAAGATAAATAGATGTGTGTGTGTGTGTGTGTGTGTGTGTGTGTGTGTGTGTGTGTGTGTGGGTGTGTAAGACTGCTACTTAGGGCCTTTAGATGGCTGAACATGTACTTACCTAAGCACACACACACACACACACACACACACACACACACACACACACACACACGCTTGAGCATAGGAAGGTTGATTGTCCTGTATGGCTGCATTGGAGAATAAAAACAGTGCAGTACAGTAAATAATCCTAGTGCAGTGTGTAGATTCCAAGTGTAGAAAAGTTGTTCCTGATTGTAGGGAGGGGGGTATCATCAGTCGCACCCAGACGTAGGATAACAGTCCAGGTAGAAGCACGGAAGGCTTGCAGGTAAGGTGTGCACTGCAGGCGTGGGGGTTGGTTTATGCGGTCCAGTCACCTATGATGATCTATACCTGGGCCACAGAGGTCTGTTCATTTTCAGAGCCAAAATTACATTTCTACACTAAATGTGTAAAAGAATAGGTCTGACAATAAAATTGTCATTGAAACCATCCCAGAGAAAAGAGCATAGACATCATAAGATCATAAACATTGATATGCTAAGTTGCTAACATGTGCAAACAAGAAAAGTGAATAAGGCCAGAGAGTTGCAAAAGAACATAGCATGCTTTCCAGTCTGTCTTACGTAAAAGGACAAAAACTAATATTTTCAAGTGAATGAATTACCATCTCGAGTTATGCAATGTTGAAAAGAGTCACTAATACGCAAACTGTAATTCTCCCATGAAATTTAATCTATGCCTGAAGGGGCGCAGCACCAAGGCGCACCAAGGCGCCCCAAGCAGTGGGGCAGGATGTTACCATGCTCAGGGTACCTCAGTCATGGAGGAGGCTGGGGGAGAGCATCGGAGAGCCTCTTTGAGCAGATGGGCCTGCCAGTGTCCTGTTGATATGAGCTCCCTGTCGAGATGTGCTCCTTTAAGCTACTGAGCATGCGCACGCATGCGCACCTCCACGCGGCGAGTTCTGCGGCTGATTGCCCATCGAGCTGAGCTACTGAACAGCTGATCTTAAACATGTGAAATATCAACTCAACGCAACGCAACGCTATTATACATAATAGTTCTAAGGTTTGCAGAACAGGGAGACATTCGTGCCACATAGCCTACGCAGGTGAGAGAGATGCACAACCGCACCGAGTCATTTTTTGCGCACACCCTCTCTATTTCCTTGCGCAAAATTACCCTGCGTCAAACTTATTCTAAAATAGCCTGACATCTAATAATCAACCCTACTGATTTAAGAAAATCTGACCTACGCCAAATGTAGGCATTCTCTTGTTGCATTTAACTTGTCAACCATGTCATCTAAAAAGGATGTCTCTGTTTAAAATGCAAGTAATTTCCCACACCTGCCGTTGCATCAAACTTCTATGCCTCAAGCCCGAACCGTGCAGACCAAATGCGAAGCAAAAGCTCTCACTTAGATTAAGACTCGTGTTATGTCCTGGGAACAGAAGCGTTCAGCTTGGATTTAAAATGTTGCAGATTTTTTTCAAAGGAGCTGTGTTCGTTGCTATAACCTAGGCCTATAACCTATCATATTGAGTTGGCTATTATTAGAAACTTCGTCGGAAAAGTCTAAAGGCACGGATGCACGCGGATTTAAAATAGTTGTCTAAATAAAATATGCAATCATTATTCTATAGGCAAATTATTAGTAGCTGGCTATTATTAGGAACTTCTCCGGAAAAGTCTAAAGGCACATACTAGACACGCTGTTCGTTTTAAAATTGTAAATAAAATAGGTTAAACAATCAATATTTTATTGGCAAGTTATTGAAACGTCTCAACGGAATGAAAACAAGGTAGCTAATTTTGACGAGGCAGCATAAATAGATAGGACGCCACTGTCGAGTTAGGCTACTGGTTGCTCATCTCGACGAGGCAGCTCATGTCGACAGAACACTGGCGTTCCTGCCACAATTTTGATGCCTGTTACTGTCTCCATCGTTTGGATTGGTCTGCTTCAGAGGCCTAGCTATGGGCACTCTCAATCCCCATCACAAGTATGATAGGCCTATGCCCATTAGCCAGGCTGTGTCCTTCTAGTGACGCAACGCTTTCAGTGTTAAAACTAGTCAGGTCAAGAGCGTGTGCAAGTACTTTCTGAGTTGCTGCAAATACGGGAACTCCTCCCACTTCGTCGATAAGCAAACAACCATACGCAAACCAAGGGAGGCAGGTCAACCATGCTGTTTGGGAAACGTTAATGGTTATGCTCTTGGTCAGACCAAGTCTCGAAGAGATTTGAACGTCGATGATAATCAGACTAATGCCCATAGCCAACTGAGTTGTATTAAAACAAACTGCAAGTGTCCATTTACGTACCTTCATCTTTCCACCCCTCCCTTTTCCCTACTCCCCTAGCCTCGCGACGCCATCCTCTGTACTACACCCAAAGATTTTGGCTCCGCACATCGTCTGGCAAAAGCCTCGAGCTCGGTTCTCTCAGTGTTTCGCCAATCAGCAAACAGTTGAGAGTGGTGACGTAGAACTCACCCGCGAGCTCCGTTACTGATTGGTTAAGGTAACTATATCAGAGAGAGTAGTACTTAAAGAATCTCTGACTATATTCACACTTTCGTTTTGTTATTTGTATGCTTTTGTGACGCTATAACGTAACAGGCATGCTAATAAAGCACAATATGGGTTTTAATTTGAGTTTGGAACTTCAATTAATTTAAATGGTAGAGTAAGATCAGACCATCTCCCATCGTCCACGGAGACGGATTCCTCATGGCTTTTGCCAGACTGATTGACGGAGTCAACAGTCGGCTATTCGCCCAGGCTACTGTGACGGAGGTCATCTTGCACCTGTTCACCCCCCTCGGGGATCGAACCTGCATCCTCGTCAGCTACAATGGTCCGGCAATGGGAGACACAGTACGATACCGCTGGGCCAAGAGACTAGTCTCTCGGCCCAACGGCACGAGACTGTATGAAGCTATCGGAGGGAGGTTTACCAACGTTCCATGCCAACTCTGTGCTAGTTAGCCTCCGTTACACTCTCCCCCTTAAACCTCACTCCCATCCCGGGTCAGCGGCACCACTGTGACGGAGGTCATCTTGCACCTGTTCACCCCCCTCGGAGATCGAACCTGCATCCTCGTCAGCTACAACAGTTTGGCAATGGTTGACAAAGTACGATACCGCTGGGCCAAGAGACTAGTCTCTCGGCCCAACGGCACGAGACTGTATGAAGCTATCGGAGGGAGGTTTACCAACGTTCCACGCCAACTCTGTGCTAGTTAGCCTCCGTTACACTACCCTACCCCAGGGTAGAGCTTTGGGACGAGTTTCCATGCCGTCTTTCAGATCGGAGTGATTGTGCAAAGCAGCATGGTGTTTCCCCTAATTCACATAATTTGTTTTTAAAAATGCGCAAGTCACAGAAGGGTTAGTGATGTGCTCGCATTCTGTTCTCATGCATGTCTGGTGGATGCATACATGCGCGAAACACATGTCTGGACTATCTTCTGCAGGCATACAGGTAACACATACACACACACACCATTACATAGTAATAACACACACACACACACACACACACACACACACACACACACACACACACACACACACACACACACAATTTTAAATAAAAAGTAAAATGACACACACACCTTTAAGACACACCGTTACAACATAGCAAAGGCACATAGGCCTACTGTATTTTTAAAGTAGACCTCCGAAGACGCCTCTGACTGACAGAATATGTCCCCAAAACACCTGAAACCTTGGGTTGGTACAAAGCTACTGCTATCTTGATCATTTGAGGCATTCAAAATGTAATTATTTAATGTACCTATTATAGGTTGTAGGTTGATTCATCGAAATGAATAGCATTTTAATTGCATATATATCTGACTTGAGAACAGTGGATTTTGAATACAGTAATGACAATACATAATCTTAATCAACATAATATTGCTATTTTTTAAATGTGGTAATTAACCAGTGCTTTCCCCCATCCTCCTCCATGACTGAGTTACCCTGAGCATGGTACCGTCCCGCCGCACTGTTCCCTTGGGGCGCCATTTGGGGCTGCCCCCTTGCACGGGTGAGGTATAAAAAGCAATTTTGTTGTGTGCAGTGTGCAGTGAACACTTGTGTGCTGTGGAGTGCTGTGTCACAATGACAATGGGAGTTGGAGTTTCCCAGGTGGGATTTAATTTCATTTCATTTCATTTCATTTAACAAAGATCAACAGACCAGTGCAAATGTCTAGGTATAGGTATAGCTAGACCTAGATTCACATTCAAGTAATACTGACTCATTTTAGTGTCATCTGACTTTCGAAGATAATTAGTCTGTGTAGTGTGTAAATCGTAATAACACACATACCTTTAGAATACAGTACAGCACATACTGTAGTACAAACACACACACACACACCATAGAGAATCAGCACACATTCACACACAAAGTGTTTACTATTTCACAGGTTCACAGAAATGGAAAGATACACAGATCCAAACACAATAGAAAACTGCAGTACGGTCACATCTAGCCGGTAGAACCGGATGAAGGTGGCGATGTAAATGCGTAAAGTGCGCACAGGGCACAAGTTGTGCTGTTGCTCCTGTTCCACGGATGTAAAAGGTGGTACGCAACAAGCCTGTAGCTCCACAGGCTCCCAACTGAAAGCATTCTGAATCTTAGGGACTTTTAAAAAGTAATCTGGGAGATAGCTTCCATTTATAAATTGAAGTAAATATGTTTTAGTGAGCATTGGATGTAGCATAAACAGACA
This sequence comes from Engraulis encrasicolus, assembly GCF_034702125.1. NCBI lineage: Eukaryota > Metazoa > Chordata > Actinopteri > Clupeiformes > Engraulidae > Engraulis > Engraulis encrasicolus. The sequence continues at coordinate 15,421,146 of NC_085862.1, read as the reverse complement.
GTCTAACTGTGAAAAAGTGGGCTTGGGGGTCCACTCTCACAATGGGATTTTAGCGCCAAGGCACACAGAGGTTGATGGAGACTTTGACAGAGGCAGCAACCAGATGCAGAAATTGTGCTAGTGAGGCTTTATTTACAAGTGCGCAAAATGTGACAAAACAAAAGACTTTCAAAAAATGAAAACAAAATTCAACCAGAGGGTTGTTTAGGGCCGGCTAATAAATAGTTAAAGTTCAAAGATTAGGCAAACCTCAGCAGCAGCTCATACACCAACCTTCCTCCTCAGCCTCTCTCTCAAGAGTGGCAAAAACACTCCCTAGTTAAATAACTACTAATTACCTGGTCAGGTGGTGTTTGGTGCCAAATTACATTCAATTAACCCAAATTGTTACCTTGTTAAAAACTACATCAATTGCCATCGGGCACAACAAGACAATATATTTTTTTTTTCCTTTTACAAAATAATTACATACATTTAGAATATTATTTTACAAGTTTAAAATCATCATCGGAAACTAAACATCGCATTACCTCAATCGTCCATTTTCCCAAGTCCGAAACAAATATTAAAAGTCTTCTGGAACGGTCATAGTCCAGGAGCCCAGGGGGGTCTACCTAGTTGGGAAGGTTACCAATTTTTATGGGTACTATGATGTCTGCCATGGTCCCCAGATAGAGGAACAGCACGTCTGCCGGGTTCCCTCGGGTGGGTGTGGCAAGGAGGGGGTAAAACTGGCACCCAAAAAATGGGCTAGATCAGTTGGTGAGGTTACCACCTGGAACCTGTTGTAAATTGTTCATCATAGNCCCCTGATAGAGAAATGACCACTGCCAGACATTTTTAGTGGTGGGTTACCCCCGGCAGACGCCCCCGTATGATGATACCCCCCAAAATGGGCTAGATCAGTTGGTGAGGTTACCACTTGGAACCTGTTGTAAATTGTTTGTCATGGTCCCCTGATTGAGGAATGGCCACTGCCAGACGTTTTTGATGGTGGGCGGGGCTTGCCAGACATCATTAACTGGGGGGTAAAAAGTGGGCTAGATCAGTTGGTGAGGTTACCACTTGAAATCTCTTGTAAATTGTTCATCATAGTCCCCTGATAGAGAAATGACCACTGCCAGACATTTTCAGTGGTGGGGGACCCCCGGCAGACGCCCCCGTATGATGACATCCCCAATATAGGCTATGTCATTCACATAAGGTTTGAACCAGACATGGTACAAAAAGACAAATGAGACCACTTTTTTCAGATAATTCCAACATGGAGAAATGATTGGAAGGGTCAATATGTTCATAGAAACATGTTTTCGGTACTTTTTAGGACAAAAATTACTTTAATTTAAATCCGGATAGGAACCAGTGGGCAGGCTTTCAAAATCAATGCAAAGATGACATGTTTCTGATTTAAAAGAATGGTGGCCAGCATATTTAATTAATATTTACAAAATAATAAACCAATATGTACTATTATGACCAAAGTACAGTAACTTTTGCAGCTAAAAATGTCTCTTTCAAAATTGCAGACAATGGAGAAGATCTCCCTTTTCATGTATGGAAATTGCAATTTTCCTAGTCATAATGAATACTTAAATACTTAATTAAATATTCCACAGAGCACCTTAAAGCAATTTGTGGACAAATTGTGCTGATATTGAAGGCCTGTGAATTGTACTAAAAAATTGCACTGCTACATGCACTACTGCACCATTGTTAACAGCAATTTGAAATTCCCACTTTCCAGCAGCTCTGAAGATTTAGAACTGCTTAACATAGGCATACACAGCAGCAGGGTGTGTTGCATATTGCAGGTGTTCAGGCCGTTGCTGTGAGGTATAGCATGCACATGTGCAGTTCCATTGGCGTGTGCGTGTGTGTCAGACATCCAATCCAATAACAAATTCATCCACCCACCCAGGGCCTCTTCTTGTTGATATTGTATACTCTCAGTCAAATGTTCCACAGAGGAGGCAATTTCTGCCATCCACCCAGCCCTTACCTGGACAAAATGAGTAATATGAGAGAATGCTCTGATATGTGAGGATGCTGGGCATATAGCCTACTTCAATTCAGCATTCAACACCATAATAGTATATTTCATGTACAGAATGTGCAAGCTGGGTCACTGACCATCCACACAGCACCCATAACTGACTTTGTTACTGGTGTAGTGAACTACACAACATTCTTAGGGAGGACATCTGCTGGAACAACCCTTCATCATTGATTAAGCCCACCAATGCCACTGCTTCCTGGGTAAAGTTGAGTGGGCAATTTCACCTTCCATCTATCATGATCATTTGTTCAGCTAGTGCCACTCATTCAAGTTGGCCCATAATGTGCTCTGTGGCAAGTACGTTTGCTGGGTCCCCTACCAGAGTCCACAGCATGGATGGGGTGCCAGGAGACATGCCATGCAAGGGACATGGAGGAGGCCATATGAGAGTTTACAATCCAGCAGCGGGATACAACAGCAGTGTAGGAATGGGATTGACCCAGAACACAAATCACCCCCCTAAAACAACTGCATCAAGTCTTTGCACTGTTTGCTATGTGCACGAAACCCACTCTGTTCTCCAAGATATATCTACTACTTTTATTACTGCTGCTGATAATGCATGGGCTCCAGTATGTATTTATGGCTGCTGTAGATTGACATGATCTTTGTTGTGTGCTTAAGGATATATTATTTGTTTGCACAGATAGGCCTACATACACAGCTATACCTATGGAACTGCACCATGTGACTGCAGCTTTACCTGCATACCTCATAAGAACTGCTTGGGCCCTGCAAAACACAGACACAGACACAGACACAGACACAGACACAGACACAGACACAGACACAGACACATACACACACACACACACACACACACACACACACAACACACACAGACACACACACACACAATGTGACTGCACCTTTACCTGCAGTATCTCACAATAACTGCCTGGGCCCTGTAACATGCATCACACCATTGCTATGCCCCCACATTGACATAGTTCTTCACTTTATTATTTCTCAATACTTGAATACTGTTACTGGTCCTGTCTTGCACTTTAATGTCTGTCAGTTAATGCCAGTCCTGTGTATGTCTATGTTGGGGAATTCGGGTAAATTGGGCCACTTAAGGCCATTCACTTATATGCAAAAAAAGTGGCAAAATTTACTTGAATATTAGGCTATCTCAATATTCAGAACTGCTGGAGAGTGTAAATTTTAAATTGCTGTTATACAGTGGTGCAGTAGTGCATACAGTGCAATTTCTTAATACAATATTTTGTCCATGAATTGCTTAGGTGCTTTGTGTAATTTATTTGGTTGTTTATTTCCCAGAATTCATACTGCCCATTCAAAATATTACCTTTTTATTTTTATTACCATCAAATTGTAAGTATTCATTATGGCTGGAAAAAATGCACTTTTCATGCATGCAAAGGGGGAACTTCTCAATTATCTGCCATTTTTAAATAGACATTTTTAGCTGCCAAACTTACTGCACTTTGGTCATAATAGTAAATATTGGTCCATTATTTTGTGAAAATGAGTGAAATATTCTGGCCAACATCCTACAAAATGCACTTTTTAAAGTCAGAAACACGTCATCTTTGCATTGTTTTTGAAAGCCTAAACACTGATTCCTGTTCGGAATTGTGATATCTGTTAAATTAAAGTCATTTTGTCCTAAAAGAGTACCCAAAACATGTTTCTTTGAATATATTGACCCTTCCAATCATTTCTCCATGTTGGAATTATCTAAAATGGTTCAAACCTTATGTGAATGACATAGCCTATATTGGGGGTATCATCATACGGGGGCGTCTGCCGGGGGTCCCCCACCACTGAAAATGTCTGGCAGTGGTCATTTCTCTATCAGGGGACTATGATGAACAATTTACAAGAGATTTCAAGTGGTAACCTCACCAACTGATCTAGCCCACTTTTTACCCCCCAGTTAATGATGTCTGGCAAGCCCCGCCCACCATCAAAAACGTCTGGCAGTGGCCATTCCTCAATCAGGGGACCATGACAAACAATTTACAACAGGTTCCAAGTGGTAACCTCACCAACTGATCTAGCCCATTTTGGGGGGTATCATCATACGGGGGCGTCTGCCGGGGGTAACCCACCACTAAAAATGTCTGGCAGTGGTCATTTCTCTATCAGGGGACTATGATGAACAATTTACAACAGGTTCCAAGTGGTAACCTCACCAACTGATCTAGCCCATTTTTTGGGTGCCAGTTTTACCCCCTCCTTGCCACACCCACCCGAGGGAACCCGGCAGATGTACTGTTCCTCTATCTGGGGACCATGCCAGACATCATAGTACCCATAAAAATTGGTAACCTTCCCAACTAGGTAGACCCCCCTGGGCTCCTGGACTATCAGCTCAGGTTTCCTGGGGGAACACAGAATGTGGGAGACAGGGAACTGGGTGCCATCAGTGTTTGTCATGTCGTGGGGAATGCAGGTGCCAAGTGTTGGAAATATGTGGTGGAAATGTGTGCAAAGTCACTATGGAGGAACCGAGTAAGTAACAGCAAATAAATGACGCTAATGTGAGTGTATGAATGAACGAATGTCCGCGTTGTGCTAATTGCGTGTGTGCCGGTAGTCACGAGTGAGTTTGGAAATGTTTGTCAGTGTACCTGTTGTAGTTGGGGAGGGAGAGGTGGCCAATGGTGAAAAAGCAGGTTGCCTTTTTCACACTAACCCAGAAAACACCGGTCACATACCGCCATTCAGACATACCGCCATTCCGACATACCGCCATTCCGACAAACACCGCCATCCAGACATACCACCATTTTGACACATTTTCATACCGCCATACCAAGACCAAGTTGCTTTTAGGGGAGCGAGCATACACCTTCGGCATGTCCGGAGCTGTCCACGCATGTGGTGCAGAAATATGGTGAATCGTGCTCACTTTTTCCTACCGCCATACCGAGACCAAGTTGCTTTTAGGGGAGCGAGCATACACCTGCGGCATGTCCTGAAATCTGCGTAAATCGTGCTCCAAACCAGGTGTCGGAATGGCGGGACTTTTCATGGAAAAAAATGATACGGCCATTCCAACAATTGAACGTCAATGTCAGAATGGCGGTATGTCGGAATGGCGGTTGCCCCCTGAAAACACCAACAGTGTAGGCCTACACAATTATCATATCTGAATTTACCCACATGGCAGTTTTCTCTTTCTAACATCTCCATGTTATCTTATTTTCAAAAACTGTGGTCTACCAGTCTGCTGTGTGTGTCATAAATAAACAATTTTGCACTTAAGGAACTAACCGAAGCTAACCGAAGCTAACCGAAGCTAACACTATAACATCAGGATACTGGTCTTCAAAAACGTTATATTTATCAAAATGTGTCATGCCTTGTGAATTTAAAGGGGTGTTTTAGTGGAACTGCTAGCTCTAGCCCAAACACAGCAAATTACCAAAACAATGGCCGTGTGACCAGGCGAAATACTTCCTTCACATCAACCAAGATGCGTCCCCCAGCAAGCCACTACGGTGCCATCTAGTGTACGGGAAATGGTATTCATTGTGGTGGATGCTCATGAACCTTTTCAAACAACGTACACACTTTATTATTATCATTAAAGAATCGATTTTTGGCGTCATGAATCGATGCAGTCTATCATGAAAACAAGAATCGCGATGCATCGTCAAGACGATTAATTTGCACACCCCTAGTTAACTGAGAGGGCATGCAGTTCACTTACACACTTCCTCGTCGAGGAGAGGAGAAGGGCAGTCTTAATGGAGAGGACCCACAGGTGCCTGTGCCCGTTCCCACACCTACTCGTGAACCGGTCGTCGTGTTCACGCCAAAGATTTCAGCGTTTGCGAATCGTTAAGTTGGTTTGCAATGCGAACTCCAAAACTCCAAAAAAAAATCTCCGAACCGTGATGACAACGTGGCAGTCAGCAGGTTCATACGGGTAACACAATCACGTGCTGAAAAAGTTCAGAGCCCGGTATGAAAACGGGCGGTTCGCAGATAAGCACTTCAGTGCCGAACGTAACTGGTGCGGGCACCGGCACCAGCTCCGTTCTGGTCGGCCTGAAAACACTATTGGAGGGGCTCGAAGTGAGCTATGCAGATAGCCTCCGTCTGTCGTAACACGGGGCGTAAGCGTCTAGCGCCTCTCATGAAACGGCACACTAATGAGTGGGCACACAGAGTGTCTGAACTGAATCCCTCATGGCACGCTGATATCGCGGCTAAATAGACTTTAATGGTCGAGAAGGTCTTGCCTTCCTCCAATAAGTCCTGTAAAAAGGACAGCACTGTAGGTGCTGAACATTGGAAAGCTATCTCGCCACGTTGGTCACACCAGCATTCAAAGCCCATTTCAGGTCATAAAGTGATTGAGTGATATAGGGATAGAGATTGAGCCCTGGTTCCTTGAATTGTCCTGATGACATTGTCTGGAAGTCTAGTAGCATTCAGGTTCAAGCGTTCCCTCGTCAGACCCATAGGGGCGGGTAGCCCCTGGGCTGGGGGGATGTCCTCCTCCTGGTCGACGAGGACGAGGCCGGAAATACATTGTTTCCTTGTGAGAGGAGAAATTGGGGAGCGTCAGGCGAAAACGCTTGTAGCGCATTACGCAGGACTGGGGACACGACCAAACGCAGTGACCTGCATTGATACCCAAAGGGCTCAAGGTCAGTTGCTCGAGCTAGGGAAGCCACGGTAGCCACTAGGGAGGTGGTCATTCCTCGCTGTAGCTGTGGTGACAGGGATCTGAGTGGAAGTGTCGTCTACCGCAGGCGGAGGATCGAAGCGCCTTGCCAGGGGGGAGTGAGGGTCTGACTCTTCTGAAATACAGTGCCAGCAGACGACCTTAGTCGAGAGGATATAAGGACAGGGTGGACTAAGACTAGTCAAGCTCTCGTAACTCGTGTCATTCAGGGTACTCGTGACTTCAGTCAGGAGAAATGAATCCAAGGAACCAGGTGCGTACAACTGGCACTCCTCTGGGACCCTTAGGTTTGCCGTTGGCACTGCGTAATTACGCCCAGAAGCCCTCTTGACATCATGGTGGCCGGGCCTGGGGTCAGTTAGATACGTGAAGGGTCTTGGGTTAACCAATGATCCACCAAGTAGCACACGTCGCTTGGAGAGGGATGCTGTGCATAAGAGAAGGGCCCAAACCGTCATGATTGCAAGAGCGATTGAGAGGTGGAGGGGAAACAGCCACAAACAACACGAGGGTAACGTGAGGTCCCTGCGAACCGTTTCCAAGGGGCTAAGCAGTCGTGGGGTGGCTCCCGCTTGGTCGAAACATTAATTAGCAAACTAGCTGGCGAGAAGAGAAGCCATCGTTTTTCAAAGTGGGAAGTCTGTGCTGGAAGGCACTGCATCATCAGAGTTCCTAATACTGCGTCAGTTCCTACAGAGTTCCTAACACACGTCATCGAGGGGTTGGGACCCTCAGGAGCGGTAGGTGGCTCATGTGGAGCCACCTGTGCATGGGACGGGGGATCCTTGGCGTCCGCTTCGGTGTCTTTGCCATGGTCAAAACTCAAAACTCGTGGGGCAGGTGTAGGGACACTAGCCCCTTGCCGCGAGTCATTTACCATGCTTGTAGAGGGGATTTGGGGGACGTCGGCTCAGTCGAGCTCTTCGGTCCCAGTTTACATCAGCGTAGCAGCTCCTAGCATGCGAGCTAACCATGTGGTCCATGAACGCCATTCGTCATCTCAGGGAGCTAACACTCAGTTTGATACAGTCGTAGCACTCACCGCCAGCGAGTCCTTTGCGGGCATGGGTGAAGCCGAGACAAACCACGCAGACGAGGTGACGGTGCATACACACTGCAAGTGCAAGATGTATGTTTAACGTGTACAGAGGTATCCGGTATCAGTTCGAAACGGTTAGAATACACGAAAACAGACCCTCTCTTGCACACCGGAGCGCGGTGTGAGCGTGGTGCATGTCCGGGCCCACAACCATGCTTGACTAGCCAGATGATGCACTTTCTGTGTAAAACTCACTTGTTTACCACCACACATGCTTGACGCCATCTAAAGCAAATTTGTTTATCTTGGTCTCAAGAGAGATGAACAGACCAAGGATATGGATCACTGGAACCATGTGGTGTGGTATGATGAGACCAAGATAAACAAATTTGCTTTAGATGGTGTTAAAGGGACACTGTGTGAGATTTTTAGTTGTTTATTTCCAGAATTCATGCTTGCCATTCATTAATGTTACCTTTTTCATGAATACTTACCACCACCGTAAAATTCTAAGTATTCATTATGACTGAAAAAAATGCACTTTTCTTACATGAAAAGGGGGATCGTCTCCATGGTCCGTCATTTTGATTTTTCCAGAAATAGCCATTTTTAGCTGCAAAAATGACTGTACTTGGGTCATACTAGAAAATATTACTTTATTACTTCGTAAATTTTCATGAAAAGATCAAATTTGGCAATAGGCAGGCCAGTTTCAATTCACAGCATAGTTGCAGTACCCTTTTTGACCATTTCCTGCACAGTGTACCTTTAAGCATGTGTGGTGGTAAACAAGGGAATTTTGCCAAAAAAAAGTGCATCATCTGGCTAGTCAAGCATGGTAGTGGGATTGACATCGGTTGGGGATGTATGAATGCCGTCAACATTGGAAATTTGAATTACATCTAAAGAAGCATGCATGTCAACATGCACTGTGACTACAGAAGCAGACCATGATACTCTCCATAGGATTTCATTCAAAACTCACACCCATCTATTTTAGCCAGGTGCAGACTCAAAATGTACAATTTCAATGTACTGAAAGGTTGAAACACACACCGATGACCTCCCTTTTAATCCCTTTTCATTTTGAAATGAAAAAATGAATGTAGTTGCTGCCAAAGGTGGTTCTACAAAGTATTAAGCGAGGGCTGTGAATACATTTGTGAAAATGATTTCTTTGTTTTTAATTTTTTTTAATTTTCAAAACTGTCAAGACAACTTGTCATGGGCAGTCATGGGTGAGCGGTTAGGGTGTCAGACTTGCATCCCAGAGGTTGCCGGTTCGACTCCCGACCCGCCAGGTTGGTGGGGGGAGTAATCAACCAGTGCTCTCCCCCATCCTCCTCTATGACTGAGGTACCCTGAGCATGGTACCGTCCCACCGCACTGCTCCCCATGGGGCGCCACTGAGGGCTGCCCCCTTGCACAGGTGAGGCATAAATGCAATTTCGTTGTGTGCAGTGTGCAGTGTTCACTTGTGTGCTGTGGAGTGCTGTGTCACAATGACAATGGGAGTTGGAGTTTCCCAATGGGCTTTCACTTTTCACTTTTCACTTTTGTTTTTCACATGGTCATAATGGAATAATTTGTGTAGGATTTTGACAACAGAGATTCATTTGTAGCATTTGGAATAAGGCTGTAAGATAATAAAATGTGAAAAAAAGTGAAGCGCTGTGAATACTTTCCGGATTGACTGTATGCAAACAGACACAGACAAACACACACACACACACACACACACACACACACACACACACACACACACACACACACACACACACAGGGTATGAGTGCCCCTGGAACTCTGGGATATGTATGCCAGACATCCTCCATTGATTTGAGCGTGAGAGAAACGCTCCTGTCCACACACACACAGTCCTGTGCCCAGTCCCAGAGAGCAGTGGGCCGGAGCCGGCTGGATCAGAGTGAACCGCATTAACCTGCACGGAGCAGAAGAGAACTGGACTGATCATGACCTTATAGTCAC
>NC_085862.1:15403895-15408895 GCF_034702125.1 Engraulis encrasicolus | reverse complement strand
CTGTCAGGTGTTGAGTGTGTTGTGACCAGGAGAGGTCCTCAGTCAGGTGTACTCCCAGGTACTTGTAATTTGAGACCCTCTCCACAGGCTCCCCGCTGATGGTAAGTGGCGTGTATGCCCTGCTCTGCACCTTTCTGAAGTCCACTACCATTTCTTTCGTCTTGCTGACGTTCAGGGCCAGGTTGTTGGACTGACACCACAGTGCTAGGTCATCCACCTCATTCAGGTAGGCTGTCTCGTTGTTGTTTGAGATGAGACCCAGCACCACGGTGTCGTCAGCGAACTTTAAGATGGAATTTGAGCTGCTGGTGGTTGTACAGTCATGTGTGTAGATGTTATAGAGCAGTGGGCTCAAAACACAGCCCTGGGGCGAGCCAATGTTGAGGGTCAGCTGACTTGAAGTGACACCTCCACCTATTCTGACCACTTGAGGACGATCAGTGAGAAAGCTGAGCACCCAATTGCACAACTGTGTGTTGAGTCCCAGCCCCCTCATCTTGTCAGCCAGGCGCAGGGGGATAATGGTGTTGAATGCTGAACTGTAATCTATGAACAGCATTCTAACATAATTCCCCCTCCAGTGTGGTATGTAGAAGGCTTGAGATGGCATCGTCCCTGCTTCTGTTTGCTCTATAGGCAAATTGGTGAGGATCGAAAGCACTGGGCAGGGTGTCACATATGTGTTTTTTCACAAGCCTCTCAAAGCACTTCATAACTGCTGATGTAAGGGTCACTGGGCGATAGTCATTCAGGCCTGCTGGCTTGCTGTTCTTGGGCACAGGAACTATGATTGAGTGTTTAAAACAAGATGGGACAACGGCTTGGGCAAGTGACAAATTAAAGATCTCAGCATAAACGGGGGCTAGTTGATCAGCACAGGATTTCAGAACCCTGCCAGGAATATGATCAGGGCCTGTTGCCTTTCTTCCATTTACGCCTCTGAACACTCCCCTCACATCACTCTCACTGATAATGAAAGGAGGAGTCCCGGTTCCACTAGACTCTTCAGTGACAGCCACCATGGGGTTGGCAAGGTCGAAACGTGCATAAAATGTGTTTAACTCATCAGCAAAAGAGAGCTCAGTGCTATCAATGGAGCTGGGCTTGGATTTTAGATCAGTCATGACCCGAAGGCCCTTCCAGACGCTGGCAGGATCACCAGCCTGAAAGTCAGCTTCCACTCTGTCTCTATAGCGGGTCTTTGCTGCCTTCACAGTCCTCCTAAGTCCATAAACTGCATCTTTATAGCCTGACATATCACCTGATAAAATACCAGCCTTGTATGAAACAGAACGGGCTGCAAGTGCTGCTTTTACAGTTTTATCTACCCAGGGTTTCTGATTATATGCATAATAAAGATAATATGCATTTCAATAGCAATAGATAATATGTACATTACAATCATTGCAATGGATAATCTGCATTATAGCCTTAGGCTGGGGCTTTGTGCCTTTGGTGACAACCAAACAACCTCACTCCCACTCGCATCATATTGCTTAATTATAGCCTACAGATGACGCCCAAAGTAATGCACATTATAGCCTACATGACTATATCACAATAGATAATACATAACCATCACAAGAGATAATATGCCTGCCTATACACATGTATATCCATCAATCAATCAACCCAGGTGAAAAAGTGGTTCAATTTAGTACAATAAAAGCACGACTGAAGTGTACTTAGCATGTTAAAAGCGCACTCACACTTTTTGTGCTAAGAAAAAGTATGTTTACAATATGCTTATTTAAAGTGTACTTAAAATTAGATATAATTAAGTTGCTCTCAAAGAAAGTACACTTTGCGAACCATACATAAAGTGCACTTAGAAGATGTTTGACTAAAGTGTATTTAGAGGAATATACTAATAGTGTTCTAATAGTGAACTTACTAAAAGTGTATTTTTTAATAGCATATTGCAATTGCACTTTTTTTAAGTGCACTTTGATTATACTTCACCCAAGTGACTTCGAAGTGTGATTTTCTATAGTGCGCTTTAAAGTAAATCACTTTAACATATTGGAAGTATACTTTTTCTAAGTGCACCATGATTGTGCTTCATCCAAATATATTTAAAGTGTGCTTACACAAAGTGCATTTACCCATCATGCATCATCATGCATGTACCATCATGCAATGCACTTGTTGGAGCTAAATTTCTCAAACAGAAAGCCATTTACCTCTAAGGAATATCTTTGGTTTGCATGAAAATATTACTCATTGTTATATTCTGCATTTATTGTAGGAGTTTTAACATTTTAAAGTGGTACACAAAAAATGGCCATGTTCCCACCGTCATTATGATGGTCACGTATATGTTCTGGTATATATAGACTCACACTTCCCATGATATAATGGTGAGAGATAAGTTGGAACTAGTTGTTCAAACAAAGAATCAAAGGTCACCATTCATGATCATTTCAAATGATCAACTGCAGGTAGGTGGAACAAGAATGAAGTTAAGTGAAATGTGTATCTGAAATCTCTGTAACAATGCAATGATTGTAAATGTCAGTCGTGCTAGGCATGCATACTGTATCACTACTGTGACATGTGGCTGTGTGTAATGTATAAGCTCTGAGAACCAGCATGGATTGTAGTATTACATTTATATTATTCGTTGTACTTGGGAGTGTACTGTAAATATACTTCAAGCATACCTGTTATATATTTACAATACTTAATATGATATACTTTTTACATACTTAAAATGTTCCAATGTAGTCCAAAGAAGCATGACGTTAATATACTTTTATTGTACTTCTAGTAACAATAAAATGTTATAGAAGTGTACTCAAGCACACTATTAATGCCATACGAATGCATGAAAAGAGTGTTTGGAGCATACTTTCAAAAGTATGCTTGTAGTGCACTTAAAGTTGTCCAAAAGCGGTGCCAATTTAGCATCCTCAGTGTGCTGCAAGTGTGCTGAAGTACTGCTTTAGTAGTGCTTCAGCGCACTAATAGTGCAATGAAGCGCACTTTAAATCGCCGAAAATAGTACACTTTGTACTAAGTACGGTCAAAAAAAGTACACTTTAAGTATATGGGTTTTTCACCTGGGAATCATTTTTTTTAAATTATTATTATTTAGTTTCCTTTTTTTGTCTTTTACGAGTTTAAAGATAGGACAGTATGAGAGGTGGACAGGAAGCGAATGGGGAGAGTGACGGGAGGGGTTGGCAAAGGACCCGGGCCGGGAATTGAACCCGGGTCTGCCTCATGGCAGGGGAGTGCCCTACCGGATGGCCACGGCAGGGCCCAAAGTGCTTTCAAATTCACACACATACACATTCACATATTCACAAACCAGCTCTGGAGGCTGCCAAGCAGGCGCCAAACAGAGAGATATTATAGACAGAGATACGTCATTCTAGTTCTTTTCCGGTATCCACTTTATGTCGGGTGAACGCCCCTTTAGGAGACCTTCGGAGTCCTGAGGTTGAGAATAAATGGAGTCCCCTTAGCGCTGTAGATGGCGGTAGCGCACTTCTTGTGCAAACACCTCAAAAATAGAAGAAGAAGGAGGGGACAACGCCCCTTTAGGAGACCCAACTTGAGCACACTCTTTTGCATTGGGTGGGCGTGTTTTGAATCCTCCTTGTTACTCCACCCTCTTTGGCGCCAATTGTCCGGGGTTCATTATACACCATCTGTATGAATAAATACCGGTACACATTATACATGTAGCATAAACATATACACAGGTAATTTACATATTATGCACATAATTATTTGTATATACGTAGGCAGGGTCGTTGACAGCTTTGGTCGAGCCCGGGACACATTTATCTGAAAGGCCCCCCAAAATAATACATGCAATGTAAAGAGAACCCAATTCTGGGCCCCCTCTCTCCCTGGGCATAGGACAACACACCCCTTTGCCCACATTACATTAGGCCTATATTACATTAAACTCAGCTAACGCTTTTATTCATTGTGAGATATGGAGTAGAAGGGTGGGATTCGATCCTGCAACCCTCTGATCTAAACATTACCATAACCAGATAAGACTGTCTGTGTATATATAGGCCTACATCAGGGATGTCAAACTCAGGCCCGCGAGATAATTTCAAATGTGTATTACAGTTGGCCCACATACACCATAACTGAGCGTATTAAGATTTGAACATGAACATTTATATATCACAGGAATATGAGTGGGCCCAGGCCATTGAAACAGGTCACACTCAAATGCAACAGAATATGCGCAGGCACATTTGAACTAAGATTGGAATCTGTTTAAACATGAGCGATTTTAGTAAATTTTTGTAAAAACATAGTTTGGCCCACGACTTCGCTCCAGATTTTGGCCCTCTGTCAATTTGAGTTTGACACCCCTGGGCCTGGCCTACATCTACAAAAAGAGTTGATACACTGTATTACGTATATAAACAGTAAGTAAGATTTTCATGTCAATACCCTGCCTCTCGCCAGACCCTATGACGTGTATTTCCGCTCAACTTAGTGAGTTCACACGAGGGTCTGGAGTACCTTTGGCTTTGGCCTGCTCCCAAACCACCCTGCAGTCGAACCAAACAGGATCACAGGGTTTTTAGAGATGTATCAAAATGTAAACGTAGTGGAGAAGGGGAAGATAAGTGAAATGCAAGTTGTTCCAGACAACAATGGCAGCTCGCATGGACTCATTCATCACCATTGCTTCTGTAATTGAAGAGTTTATTTGCAAAACGGTGTATCCACCATTTTTGACTTTTGCTTTTTATTATTGAAAATGACTTGTTCAGAGGTCCTATCACCTAGGTGTGAATTCTTCTCATTCAAACATACTTTTTCAACCTATAGAAAATGCATTTTACAATGCAATGCAATGGAAAGCTCAATACAAGGATTTGTTTTATTAAACCATGCCTTCGCAGACCTATGCATTATGGCATAGCTCAAGATAAAAGTTTGTGCAGCAAGGCAGAACTCATTCATCTGGCGAGAGTCAGGTTAGCATTAACCCTTTGAGGAGTACCATCACAAATATGTGA
>NC_085862.1:15391395-15393895 GCF_034702125.1 Engraulis encrasicolus | reverse complement strand
TATTAACCAATAAAAGAAATTAAAATTAATTCATAAAACATGCTCTAAATGTGTAGCTGATATGTCTTACAGAGTGGCAGATCACATTTTGAATTAATATTTTACACAAACATGTGTTAGAGACCTTTTAATATACACTGTCCCACATTAGGAAACCGATTGTCCCACTTTAGGGATAACCATGGTTTTTGACCAACTTACAATAATATCCAAATTATTCAAATTAGAAACGCTTAACATGTTTTTAAAGGTTTTATTTGATTAGAGCGTAACTAGAGGATGAAAAGGGTGTAATTTGTTTGTATTGAAATGCTGTCATTAAATTTTAATAAACCACCAAAGTTGAAGTGACAAAAATTGTCCCACATTAGGGCATTCTACCCTACATCATACCAAAATACATTCATACCAACAGACATGTGAACAGTCACACACACACACACACACACACACACACACACACACACACACACACACACACACACACACACACACACACACACACACACACACACACACACACACACACACACACACACACACACACACACAGCGGGATAGATGTGTGAGTGTGTTTATAGAAAAGTGACGTGTCAACCCAGCTCTCAACATGACAGTGACAATAATACATTTAAAAACTGCTGTTGTGTTTGTGCCTGTCAGAGGCCTTTGTGAGGCCACTGCTATTGGAGCACACCAACAAGATGGGGCCCTTGCTCCATATAGGGCCTAAATCCTGGACCCCACATGTTTTGACTTTTGCTGGGGTAGTTTTGTTGTTACTGGTAAAATTAAAAGTGTAACAACATTTCCTCACTGACAGGTTAAGGTTAGGGATTTTTTTGGTTTGGGCACTGTTTAGCATTCTCTAGCTATTGTTAGCGTTAAAGGCACACTGTGCAGGAAATGGTCAAAAAAGGTACTGCAACTATGCTGCTCCTTGAAACTGTGTTGCCTATTGGCAAATTTGATCTTTTCATGAAAGTTTATGATGTAATAAACTAATATTTTCTAGTATGGCCCAAGTACAGTCATTTTTGCAGCTAAAATGGCTATTTCTGGAAATTCAAAATGGCGGACCATGGAGAAGATCCCCCTTTTCATGTATGAAAAGTGCAATTTTTCCAGTCATAATGAATACTTAGAATTTGATGGTGGTGGTAAGTAGACCTATTCATGAAAAAGGTAACATTACTGAATGGGTAGCATGAATACTGGAAATAAACAACTAAAAATCTTGCACAGTGTCCCTGTAATACCGAAAAAAGGGTTAAGATCCACTGGTATACAATGTGTGACATAGATGGCAAGTGTGTGTTTATCTTCCTATTGTCACACAGGCACACAGCTTAGAGGTGTGCCCCGCTGCTGTCTGTGTGTGTGTGTGTGTGTGTGTGTGTGTGTGTGTGTGTGTGTGTGTGTGTGTGTGTGTGTGTGTGTGTGTGTGTGTGTGTGTGTGTGTGTGTGTGTGTGTGTGTGTGCGTGTGTGTGTGTGTGTACTGATAGAGGTGTCCACCCAAGAGGCCCAACACTAGTACAGATGCTGCCCAGCCACCCAAACCCCTGCTATCTCTCTCTCACACACACACACACACACACACACACACACACTCACACTCACACTCACACTCACACTCACACACACACACACACACACATACACACACACACACAGACCGCAGTGGGGCACACCTGTGCCCATAGGCGTAATTTCCACGGGGGTTACGGGGGTTATAGCCCCCCCAGACTTCAAACCCTGACAATATAACCCCCCTTATATAATTGTACAACCCCCCTATATAATCACAGTAATTGTCTTGCATGAACAACTTTACCCATTTTATGTAAAATAGTGAAAAATAGTTTCGTTCAGTTACTGTATGTTTAATCATGTTGTAATGTAACCACCCCCCTCTCCCCCCTTGGTATTTTCCAAATCTGCGTTAGTGGTGTACGTACAGTTTACTAACCTATTTGGCGGAAGACTCCGACTTCCTACTAGACTTGGAATGCGACATAATCCCCTTCTCCACTATCCCAAATTCAAACTGATTAGCGATCAGCTTGACCAAGTATTGAGCAATTGTTTTTTTTTTCTACTTTTAACTTGCAATTGCCACATGATCATGCGTGGATGTGTCTTTGGCATAAGAGACATTATTTCCGAGTGTTTTGAGAACCTATAGTGTACCACTGCCTTTCTGCCTGTCAGTTAGTTAGCTATTTTATGCTAGGTTACGACAGACAGCTAGTTCAATAACACTGGACGTGGCTGGCTATTTTGGACTTCGTTGATGGCTAGCACTTGGGATATTTACTCCCTCAAACCAACACATTTTGTGAAACCCTAACAATCGGACGTCTGTTTGTTTTATTCCACGTCATTTAAGTAGTTTTTGGTTACCCCCTGTCCAGTTGCCTGCGTGATTTCCTATGATAGTATCCACTTCAAATGAGAAGCTTGTTCAATGCAGCTGAACCAAAATGCCTGTAAGTTTTT
>NC_085862.1:15373895-15383895 GCF_034702125.1 Engraulis encrasicolus | reverse complement strand
TCCCACCTTTGGTCTACATACATGTCAACACTTCTCATACACACTCACACACTTAGATAGACACACACACGCACATGCACACACACACACCTAACATCCACATCTGTCAACAAACGCCTTATAGAAACACACACACGCACACACACACACACAGACACACACACACACACACACACACACACACACACACACACACACACACACACACACACACACACACACACACACACACACACACACACACACACACACACACACACACATATTTTACTTCTTTATTTGGATTGACAGATATACATTTATCATGGCACAATCCAAATTTGTTTTAAAAGGAGTCCTATACAGCGCGAATCTTCTGTTCATAATGTCCTAAGGATAAAGGTGGCACCTGTGTTTCCATATGAAGAGGCTTCCAATGATGCAAGATATTGAGCAAAATTTTGTGAATTGCTTGGCCCTTCTTTTAGACAGTCCACAGATCTGTAGACTACGCAAACAAAGTTTATGCACATGGCCCAGACTACCAAAAATGAGCACAATTACTTTACAGGAGTAATTGCAGCTGTTTAACGCAGTACACAGTTGTTGGTATTTCAGAAGCTTCGTCGAGTAGCATATATCCATATATTTCAATACCATATTATCACTCCTTTTTCTACGTTTTCGTCGGCAGTTATGACGGGTGAGAATGTTCATGTTTGTTGCGTGCCAGCATCAGGCCTCCATCCGCCATTGCTCACGTGTGCACACTCACACGCACGCGCGCACGCACACACGCACACACAGACACACACAGACACACAGACACACAGACACACACACACACACACACACAGACACACACAGACACACACACACACACACACACACCTCTAAATCTGTTAACACACCCCTCATACACAGTCTGTCATGGCTCCAGGTGCTAGTGTGTGTTTTGGTGTGTGTGTTCACTACTAACGGGGCTCAGGTATGCTTGCTGCTGTGGGAGCCTGAGGGGTAAATTCCAAGAACATGTTTAAGTGAAGTTAACCTAGAAAGTGGTAAATCCTCTAATAGATGGCCTGCAGGCCTCATTTCAATAGCCCCTCACCACAGTGTTTCTCAAAGGGAGCTCTACTGGGATGGAGCAAGTGCTGCAAATGGGGGCCGATAGTCAATTTTATGTTTTTATACAGTGGTTCTGAACTGGTTCTGTTTTTTTGAACAAACGCCTCCCTGACCTCATAATAAGCCTGTCAACGCCCCCTTAGAATTAAAAAATAAAATAGACTAATGCACCTCAATGACAACTAAACACCGTCCCCTCTCAGCCGTATCCTTCCCAACGCCCCAACGCCCCCTGGGGGGCTGCAGCGCCCCCGTTGAGAAACACTATTTTAATACTAAGGGGGGCCTTGGCAGGCTCATGAGGTGAAGGCGGCGTTTTTTTCTGAAAATGTTGAGAACCATTGACCTAATGCGAACAAACTAAACAGTGGGAGGGCAGTTAAGGGGGACAAATGGGCCTCAGCTTTAGTCATCATGAGGACTTCAAACAGTTTTATTACCTCCAGAGTCATTTAACCAAGCTTGTTCCTGAAGTGAACCACCTTCTCGGAATGCCTCACTGATCATTGATGTGTGGCAGTGGTTCCTAAACTTTTTCTGCAGGGACCCCTTTTTACACCTACCGTGAGAATATTTTCGCAACCCTCAAACCTCCTCCCATTTTCCAAATGCCAAAACATATTTTTGCTAAACTTAAATGTAAATCACAGGTAAATACGTACATGTATTGCCCATTGAAGTGAATAGTGTTACTAACAACAATGTATGGAAAGGTTATAAAAGTAGGGTTCTGCAAACAGTCAGAAGGGACTGAAGGTCCACAACCCCCCTGCAGTACCTCCGTGACCGCCTTAGGGGTCGTGGCCCCGTTTGGGAACCAGTGAGGTACAGCAGTGTTTCCCAACCTTTTTTGTCTTGTGTACCCCCTAAGCATTTTCGTTGTGCCATGAGTACCCCCTAAGTAATTTTCTTTCTCTATTCCAATGTAACTAAGCTCCATACATTTGTTAAAATTACATCTTTCCAAGTAACCCCTGCAGTATGCTCGTGTACCCCTAGTGGTACACGTACCCCTGGTTGGGAACCAGTGATGTACAGTATGTACTAGACCAAAGTGCTGTGTGCAGTCTATTGTATTGGGAGCCTCCCCTGTCACCTCAGAGGACCCATTCCTGTCATCGATGTACAAACCCCAACTCCAGATATAAGTTGGGACACAAGGTAAATTGTGAATAATAACAAAATACTGCCATTTTCAAAACGTCTGATTCTTACATTAGATGAAGAACGGCACAAAGAAAACACATCAGCCATCAAAACTGACCAAAATGATTGTTTTGGGGATATTCATGAATATGTCAAAACAACACGTCTCAAAAGAGTTGGGACAGGGACAATAAAAGGCAGCAAATGCCAAGGAAGACTAAAAACAAAACAATTCCTATCTTGGTAATTCCTATCTTGGACATGATTTCACCATCTTAAATGGAGGGTGTATTCCTTGTCATGTTTCGAAATGTTTTCCTTTCTGTAGCGCTTACAGTGTGACAGGTCTTGACCAAAAGCCCGCGATTCTATCACCTACTGGTCCTTATGATGGGAGTTAAACTATTAAAACATAGTAGATAATGCAATTTGTCCTTACTATGTGGCAGTAGTCAAAGATCTCCATTCAAAATTCAATGCATGAGTGGCTTTTCATGCTGTTTAAAACCCATGCATATCATTCAGCACTGTATATAACTCTACAGATGAGTGAGAACAACTTAACCAATGCACTACTGCAAGTTAGCATTAACACAAGTTGGATGGTCCATTTTCACTGTAGCACAGGATGTGCAAGACTCTTTTATTTTCAAAAAGAATTGACTTCTGCAACTTCTGCAAGCAAAGGACAGTTTCCCATGTCTTCTGGGTCTATTTCAAGTGAGCTCGGGTGCATTGGAGAATTTTAAACCCCTCTATCATTTGCACACATGAAGCATTCTTAATATGGTCAATTTTCAATAGCTGTAATTCTTGGAGCGCTAGAGTGAGACTACAGCGGATATAAATTTCATGGTGTCATGAACCTATATAATGATTTTAATGACAAAAATATGTCTTATATACATTCACTCATAGTAAACCAAAGGGAATTTAAAAATGTATGTAATAGCTATGGTAATTATTCCCTCTGCATCTTTAATTCTGAGTGACTCTGCCTCTCTGTGATGGTCTTATAGCTGGGCACTCATATTGTCCATCAGTACAATTCATTTTGAAATGTTCCTCTTTGTTGTTTTATCTTATTTGGATGTTTATTACATCTCACTGATCCCCGTCCCAACTTATTTGAGACGGGTTGCAGTTATGAAATTAGAAAGGAGTACATATGTCCCTCAAGACAATATTTTTTTTCGGTTTTAAACACTTAATATGTTGTCTTTTCACTATTCTCCATCTAATGAATGGTTTGAATGTTTTGAAAAGGATAGCATTTTGATTTTATTCAGTTTACCATAAGTTGTGATAGGCCACCGCTCATCTGTTTAGAAGGTCCAGGATTCAGTAGAAATTTCTGTATAAAAAGAAGACGATCCGCACACTTCAGGTTTATTTTTGTGCAAAGAAGCTATACTTGACTTGCAAGCTTTCGGTCCTTAGACCTTCATCAGGCCTTCACAGTTTACCAAACGTCCCAACTACATCGGAGTTGGGGTTTGTATAAGGTTCATTATGCCCGTTACATCAAGTCTTAAAGGTGCAGGGTGTGGGATGGTGACCAGAGTAGGTATTGCAACTATGCTGCTCATAGAAACGGTGCTTTCTTCTGCCAAATGTGATCTTCTCATGAATATTTATTAAATAATGAATGACAAGACAAAAGTACACTTTGCATCTAAAAATGTCCTGGAAATTCAAAATGGCAGATGTGGAGAAGATCCTCCTTTTCATGTACGAAAAGTGCAACTCTACTGCAACATCTGCAGGACAAAATTTGTCCCTAGTGTACTAATCTACCTCATTCATAGTGAGGCATCTGCCAGTCTCTTCCCACCCCTACACACACAACCACACTGGGATAGTATCTGGGTTTGACCACTTTGAGCGCATCTGTAATTTGTGTGTGTGTGTGTGTGTGTGTGTGGTCACACAAATGATGAAGATTGCGTAGACTTAAGATAAAAAACAATATTTATTGTGTCGTCCTGTAATCCGAAGCCATCAGAACATAACGAATGATAATCAGAGCCTTTATAACGCATCATAACATTACACACCATATGTCATGTCAGGAAGGCCTTATTATGGCATACCACATCGTAATAATCATGTTTAACATTAGTGCCTTATGTTACGTATATATTACATTGCCATCCTGTTATGTATATATTATATTACATTTCAGCTGGTCATTCCTGTTACTGAGCAACACAAACATAATATCACATATGATCACATCTCATTGGACCGCACGGCCAGGACCACACACACACACACACACACACACACACACACGATGTGTGTCGCAATGTCATCCCCATGTAGAGGAGACAACAGCACTGGCAAAGGACGGGAAAATGAGTGCATTAGCGTGCGTGTCTGCCTGTGTGTGTGTGTGTGTGTGTGTGTGTGCGCGTTTCCTGGGGGTGAGTGTCATCTGCTCCGTGTCCACGAGAGGGTGCTGGATTGCCGGACTCCAACGTTGAGAAGCCATACACACATACACACATTACTTCTTACCCAGCGACAAACTGCAACACACAAAAAAGCAGAGAATGTGCATACAGTGACACAGGTGCTTGACCAAACAGAAGATAACTTGAATGAAACAATAAAGGTCTGCAACACTGTTAATATTTAATTGCTCATTAAATTGTGCCTTTAAATATTTGTGGGAATACAACCGTGTTGCGGCCATTTATTATTCCATTTAACATGCAACACACATACTTTGATTATCGGATAACATCTATGTGCAGGATGATCTGCCATGAAGTGTAGTCTGATGTGGCCATTTCACTGTGTGTGATGAGGCACATGAAGAACCTCCGACTAGCTAGAAAGGAGAACTAGTCATGCACCCACCTGCTGACTGTCTGCCTATTTATGTCTGCCTGCTTGCCTGCCTGCCTGCTTGCCTGCCTGCCTGTCTGTCTGCCTGCCTGCCTGCCTGCCTGCCTGCCTGCCTGTCTGTCTGTCTGCCTGCCAGGCCGTCTACTTGCCTGCCCGTCTACATGCCTGCCTGACTGTCTGCCGGCCTGCCTGCCTGACTGTCTGCCTGCCTGCCTGCCTGACTGCCTGCATGCCTGTCTGCCTGCCTGACTGACTGCCTGCCTGCCTGACTGACTGCCTGCCTGGCCGTCTACTTGCCTGCCCGTCTACATGCCTGCCTGCCTGCCTGCCTGTCTACTTGTCTGCCTGCCTGCCCGTCTACTTGTCTGCCTGCCCGTCTACTTGTCTGCCTGCCTGCCCGTCTACTTGTCTGCCTGCCTGTCTACTTGTCTGCCTGCCTGCCCGTCTACTTGTCTGCCTGCCTGCCCGTCTACTTGTCTGCCTGCCTGCCTGCCTGCCTGCCCGTCTACTTGTCTGCCTGCCTGCCTGCCTGCCTGCCTGCCTGCCCGTCTACTTGTCTGCCTGCCTGCCTGCCTGCCTGCCCGTCTACTTGTCTGCCTGCCTGCCCGTCTACTTGTCTGCCTGCCTGCCCGTCTACTTGCCTGCCCGTCTACTTGCCTGCCCGTCTACTTGCCTGCCTGCCTGCCTGTCTACTTGCCTGCCTGCCTGCCTGCCTGCCTGCCTGCCTGTCTACTTGCCTGCCTGTCTACTAGGGTTTAATATTTTTCCCGAAAATGGCATGAATCAAATCCCGGGATCTGACGGCCCATTTCCCGGGAATCCCGGGAAATCCCGGGTTTTTTTTTTTTCTTCTTCAAATTTTTTGATCTAGTCATGTACAGGCTATAATTCAACTAACTGTTCCTCCCAAACTGGCATTTTGTAAGTTGTTACTGTTTGTATCATTATTGGGAGAAAGGAATTAAGATTAAGCTCTCCTATCCACCAACACAATAATAATGAAGTGTAAGATGATAGCCTGTGCGCAGCATGCAGCGCTTATCAATGACGGTGGATTGTTGGTGGAGCTCACGACTTTCACCTATAAGTTTGATGCAACAGTGGGTTGGCTATTTTCCATTAAGGAATTGTGTTTGAGGTTGTGCGCAAAATCATGGCACATTGTCCTTCACCTGTGGATAGTATACACGTCTACCGCCAGCTTCATGAGAACAATGTTTCACTGTCGGCTACTGTGATAAGCGGTGGGAAATATAGCCTATGCGATGTCATCTCAATAGTGGAGTTCCGTGCATGGGATTTCATCTGGGTCAGTCAGAAATGGCAGTTTGCTTTAGCGCCAGGAAGAGTGTTTTTTCAAACAAGAAAACTGGTTCATCATAGGCAGGTATGCATGGCTAAACTGACTTTACCGTTTGCCCAAGTGCTATCGTTTTCCTCTGGTAATAGCACCGGGCGTCACTACAGTTAGGTGACCTCGCGCGCATAATAAACCCATTAAAATGTAGGCATAGACTTGAGTGTCTTTCAGAGCGATATGAACCAATCAGCTCGGCTTTGCAACTAAACAAAATACTTTCCTGATGTCTACTTAACTAAAATAAGCTGCATTTTGTCTAATATTTGGAGACATCGCCTTGCCCTTTCTGCAGAGCGATTTTGGGAAGCGCCTCTCTCTCGTTCTCTCTCTGGTTCTCTCGCTCACACACAAAGCGACGCTTGCACTCTTCGCAAGACATATGTCACTTGACTCATCTTGTTGGATAGACCAGCCAAACTTGCAAGCTAGATAGCCAATAGTTTCGATTGTGCTGCTTGGAGAGGAGGCAAAATTGGTACAATTTAGGCTGCATGAAAGCATACACGTTAACTTTCACGTTGTGCGATGGATGGAGACAAGTTTGGAATCGCTCCCTCTCTCACCCTCTCTCGCTCACACACACACACGCGACGTAATTCTCTGCACTCTTCGCAAGACACTTGACTCGTCTTATTGGATACCATCCAAACTTGTAAGCTAGATAGCCAATAGTTTCGATTGTGCTGCTTGGACTGGATGTATTTAAACTGTTAAAATTTAGGCTGCATTGAAGCATCCACACGTTTCAACTTTCACGTTGTGCGATGGGTGGAGACAAGTTGGGAATCGCTATAAGTTAGAGATTTTTTTAAAACATGGGCTGGCAAGATGTAAATGACCTGCACTGCTTGAAAAAGACGATCGACTATGTGCCTCAGGCATCTTAAATACTAAAAACTAATAGGCGGATGGCGGGCGGATTCGGTTTTGGAAATTGGAGAAAAAACATTAGGGCGGGTGGATTAGAAATTCTGAGAGGCGGTTGCGGATGAAATAATACGTCAACCGCGCACCTCAGACATTGCTGAAATGGGCCTGTACTGCTGCTGCTTAAATGAGCCTGAAGTGTTACCGCTGCTAGATGGCACTGTTGCTTATGTTGCTGGGACAACAAATAGACACGCACTTATTTTTTTTTCCCGGTTTCCCGTCATGGCTTTCCCGGGAAACGGGAAATTGTTTTGATCAGATTTCCCGGGAATCCCGGGTCCCGGGATTAAACCCTACTGTCTACTTGCCTGCCCGTCTACTTGCCTGCCCGTCTACTTGCCTGTCTACTTGCCTGCCTGCCCGTCTACTTGCCTGCCTGCCCGTCTACTTGCCTGCCCGTCTACTTGCCTGCCCGTCTACTTGCCTGCCCGTCTACTTGCCTGCCCGTCTACTTGCCTGCCCGTCTACTTGCCTGCCCGTCTACTTGCCTGCCTGCCCGTCTACTTGCCTGCCTGCCCGTCTACTTGCCTGCCCGTCTACTTGCCTGCCCGCCCGCCTTCCTGCCTGCCCGTCTACTTGTCTGCCCCTCTGTCCGTCTTCCTTCCTGCCAGTTGATCTTGTCTGTCTGCCGTTGACGCTTGAGTCTCTGTCTGTTTATCTTTCAGCTTTCCTCACTGCTTGCTTGAGTCTGTTCTCTGTTGGTCTTTTTGATTGGTCTGCCTGCCTGCCGATATCCTCTCTTTCCTGTCTCTCTGACTTCTGTCTGTCTCTCTGATTGCCTGACTTCTGTCTACCTACCTGTATCTCTTTCCTAATTGATGGCATTATGCTGTGCTCTTTATCAGATGGTGCTTTCATGCTCGACGATCACATTGAACAACATCTTATTTAATAAATGTCTCCATCAAAACTCCTACACAAAATTGTCCTACATTTGTGAAATTGGTATTTATTTTATGAATAATAATAATACTTTCAACTATCAGCATTTGCACACGTCTACAAGTCTTCTGTTGTCCAGTCTTGCACTTTAAATGTCTGTATGAGCACTGTCTATGTCCATACTGTCTTAAGTCCATGTATAAGTACTGTCTATGTCTATACTGTCTATGTCCTTACCTAGATTAGTCTATGTCTAATGGGAAAGCAAGAAATGTAATTTCAAATTCTTTGTATGACCAGTGCATGTAAAGAAATTGACAATAAAACCTACTTGACTTGACTTGACTTGACGTGTTGGCTGTGTGTGTACACGGTGTACCCTGATGGTAGTGAACATGTTGTGCCCTGGTGCACACTCTCAGCCCACAACTTCCTCTTGCCATTATACACGTCACAAACACACACAAACACATCTGTGGTATGGATGCTATATAATACATTCTCTCACACATACACAGACGTACAGAGCACTTCCTGTTGTGGTGTCAGCTGGATGGTATGGAGGCTATAGCACCACAACAACAACAACACCGCACGCACGCACACGCACGCACGCACGTCATGTACTCACTTGTTGAAAGAGTCGGCTTGAAGGTTCAACACCAGACTGTCTGCATTCAGATACACTCGGTTCTGGGACTGGGCCACCTGCAACACACACACACACACACACAGGTGATTAGATGCATACAGATATGTAGAAGTCACTGTGTGTGTGTGTGTGTGTGTGTGTGTGTGTGTGTGTGTGTGTGTGTGTGTGTGTGTGTGTGTGTGTGTGTGTGTGTGTGTGTATTGCGAGTAAGTATGTGTGTGTAAGCCAGTAAGTGTGTATGTGTGTGTGTAATCGAGTGCGTGTGTGTGTGTAAGCCAGTAAGTGTGTGAGTGAGTGTATGTGTGCCTCACCGTCTTTGCAATGTTCTGAGCTGCTCGGATCCTCCTCAGTTTCAGGTAGCCAGGATTCTTAGTCACCGCCTCTCCCAACTAGTAGCACACACACACAACTTCATCAACTGATTCAAAATACAGCTTCAATTAAAGACAACATGATCTCCTCTGGCATGTAGATGCAAAAGTACACAACATTCTTAACCCATTAAAACCTCCGTACAAGGAGTGTGTGTGCGTTTGTCACCTGTGCCTCTGCCTCCATGATCAGTGCGTGTGTGTGTGTACCATACATGAGTGTGTGTATGTCATCTTGGCTGCCTGTGTGTGTGTGTGTGTGTGTGTGTGTGTGTGTGTGTGTGTGTGTGTGTGTGTGTGTGTGTACCATCTTGGCTGCTTCTGCCTCTCCTTCTGCCTGGATAATCTTCTGCCTCTGGTCCTGTTTGGCTTTCTCAACGAAGAACTGAGCTCTCTGGGCCTCCTGCTGGGCTACACACACACACACACACACACACACACACACACACACACACACACACACAATTAGGGGTGCGCGATCTGACGATATAAAATCGTGAAGGACGAGCAAGAGTAGAGGATCGTAGAGTGGAAAAATCGTTTGGATCGCGTGGCCAATGAGCCCAATAACTTTGTAACAATTCACCTCTGGATTAACGCCAGGGTAAAAGCCACAACGCTATTTTCTCCACGGGTGGCTTCCACATTGTAAATACCATAAACACTACACGACGTCTTCAGATAAGGAGGATAACTGTC
>NC_085862.1:15358895-15368895 GCF_034702125.1 Engraulis encrasicolus | reverse complement strand
GTGTGTGTGTGTGTGTGTGTGTGTGTGTGTGTGTGTGTAAGGAGCAGATTTATGATTTTATTTATGATGGCTGTGTGTACCTGCATAAATGGCCTCATGCCATGATGCTGCGATGTGTGTGGCCTATGAAAGTGGCTTCTTTAACTCTGTATAGCGATATGTGTACCTCTATAAGTCGCTTCTTTAATCCTATATCCGGTGTGTGTGTGCCTGTGTGTAGTGAGCATAGTATTGGGATGTTCTGTATAAGTGCCCTCCTTAATGTCGTATGAGGTGTTTGTGTGTGTAGCTGTGTGTGTGTGTGTGTGTGTGTGTGTGTGTGTGTGTGTGTGTGTGTGTGTGTAGCTGTACGTATAAGTGCCCTCTAAATAAATGCAGTAAGCGAGATGTGCGCGGGCCTCCTTGAGGTCATATGAGGTGTGTGTGAGTGTGAGTGTGAGTGTGTGTGTTTTTAACCTGTCTACGTGGGCACCTTGATGTCATATGTGGCATGTGTGTTTTTAACCTGTCTACGTGGGCACTTTGATGTCATATGTGGCGTGTGTGTGTATTAACCTGTATACGTGGCTTCCTTGACGGCGTATGCGAGGGCTCCGGCTCCCAGTAGCAGCTTGAGTCCGGTGCCAGCGCCGCGCGGACCAGCCGCCAGCCGACCAGTCAGGTCACGCAGGTGCTGCAAAAACCTCTACACACACGTACATACGTGCGCGCACACACACACACACACACACACACACAATCAGGTCATGCACGGGCTGCATTGATCTCTGTAGATCTACAGACACACACACATAGCTAAGGTGGGCTGTTTAAGAATAGTATGTAGCAGACAATTAATGGTAAAGCTCCAGTCCTCTGTTCAGTGTTATCAAGCTTGGAGCTATCAACTAGTCCAGCTGCCCACGGCTTAACTCTTTAAGTTTTAACTAACATGACCTGGATGAAGGAGAATTAACACACGCACACCCACACACACTCTTAAACACACAGTTGTGTGCTGCCAGCTACCTTCCTCTAAGAGAGCACGCATCAATTGCGCCATCTGGCGGGCAAATGACAAGTTGCATACATTAGGCTACCTAGTGTAGTCAATGGTTGGTTACCTCACCTGCCACACAAGCGCTATCTGGAATTTTCTAAACCAACCTTCAGTGCTGTGTTGCCCTATTCCACTAACAAGGCACACACACTCCACTCTGTGTTCAAATCCAGCCACTAATAATCATCAACAACAGCATGTTAGGAAGTTCATACGGACGTTTGTGAGAGGTTTGCTGGTGACATTGACTGTCGCATCAAAGGCCATTTAACACAACTACTAGCTTGCTAACTATCGTCGGTACAGTGTGGAATCAATGAATGACCAATGACCATCATGCTCTGATAAGTCGGGCCCCGCAATAATAGCTAGAATACAGCTATTCCCATCATGACCAAATTTGCACGCCTGTCTCTAATTTTGTAACATGGCTCTGGGTCACAGCGGCTCCATTAGGAAACTGCCCAAGTTGGAGCTGCTAGCTACGATAGCATTCTTCCTACACAAGTCCACCTGTGATGAACTGTTATGGTCAGGCACCCAGAGGCAAACATTACAGAAAAAACGCATCACAGAATGACCCTATAGGTTGAAATGGGCTATAGACCATCGCGCACATGTATGCTTTACTCGAACAGGCTGAGCAAAACCACTAAATGAATGCATTGTACAACTGGCTGTGTTAGCATACAGAAGCTAATGTACACAGACAGCACAGGCAGAGTGTCACATAACGCACATAGCCTACGTAATATCAATACACACATGAAACACAACACGAGCTTTTCATAGTCACATAACAAGACATCTCAAATGAGCAATAACTGGCATTCCTAATAAACTGACAGTTATTTGGTGCGCACCGGCACATACTCACATTGGGCTCTTTACTCGCCATGCTTGCTCTGGAAGTCCAAGGTCGCAGGAACGCTGGTAGAGCTGCCGCAAAGCATATTGGGAGATGTAGTCTGGACTCGCAGTGTCAGCCGAGGACAGCGCTGAGGTCAGATGAATTTTGGACCAAAGGGCGGCCACCTTCAGAAGCACTTGCTTCACACGTTGCAGCACCTTTAAATTCCATTGTGCTTGCCTGGGGCTCTGGTGTTGTACAATGTGTGTGTCTGGCACTAGATGTCTAGGGCCCCCACCTGTCATGTCATGGGTCCCCAGATTGACCAAAGATGGAGGCAATAATTGCATGGAATTGTGACAAGATTCATTGAAAAAGCCTGTGTTGTGTCAAGTGTAGTAGAGTTTTAAATCTTGTAAACACCTTTCCACAGTTGGCAGACATGTTATCCTTCATTCATGTCTTGGAATTGTAATGTTGTCTCTGTAATTTTGTCACAGCAGTTTCCTTCCATATGGGGGCCTACAATAACTTGCAGACTAGGGCCCCCAGCCAGCATAGGTGCTGGAAAGGAGGATGTAGTGGTGCATTGGTAACCCCACTTTGTGAAAACAAATCTTGTTGGTTGAGAACATGAAGGCTTGGGACAGTCATGGGTAAGCGGTTAGGGCGTCCGACTTGTATCCCAAAGGTTTACGGTTCGACTCCTGACCTGCCAGGTTGGTGGGGGGAGTAATTAACCAATGCTCTCCCCTATCCTCCTCCATGACTGAGGTACCCTGAGCATGGTACCATCCCATCACACTGCTCCCTAGGGGTGTCATTGGGGGCTGCCCCCTTGCATGGGTGAGGCATAAATGAAATTTCGTTGTGTACACTGAACACTTGTGTGCTGTGGAGTGTTGTATCACAATGACAATGGGAGTTGGAGTTTTCTAGTTGGGCTTTATATTATTACTAAAGCACTGTCTACATGGGAAACATCTGGCTACATGGTAACATGCAACTAGGAGTGCTGTCCTGTCTCCTTTCTTTTGAATATGCCTATTTCTTATGGAATGAGCCATCAGTTGCTTTTTATTTTTGTTGAGTTGAGCACATTATGAAGCTTATTTGATCCATAAATATGCATTTTGAAGCTCTGAGATGAAGATAGTAGTACTTCACAGGTCAGGGACAGTCGAGTGTTGCTCAATTTTGCATTACTTTAGTTACTCTCGCCAAAATAACTTAATATGGACCTGGCCATTTACAGTGTAAATCAAGATCATGAGTCATTACTCTTTTCACCTCCCATCCAGGAGGAGTTTCGGCTGCATGCAGGCTAAAAAGTCACAGCATTAAAATCCAGATTACAGTAAAGTCACAGTTTTGTAACTAGTACATCTTGCTGCTTTTCCCTCCTGTAATACCTTATAAGGTATTACCGTGTTACAGCAAAAAAAGTTATGGATTACAGAGTAATTAATTACTTTTGTAATGCATTACTCCCCGACACTCCTTATCACCAACCCGGACCTTACTTGTAGTCACTTGTTCATCCTGAATTTCCCCCTGGGGATTAATAAAGTTACTCTACTCTACTCTACTCTACTCTACTCTACTCTACTCTACTCTACTATCCATGCAAGGAAGGTGGGGGTGGTTAAAAAATGATATTTCAATCAACAGCTCAGTTCTGAGAAACGGGAAAAAAAAGAAAAACATTGATAAAATCTTCATGTGTGTGTGTGTGTGTGTGTGTGTGACTGACAGAGAGAAACTGCTGAGGGAGGATATGAAACATATTGATATTGTCAAGGTTATGTGGTCATATCGCCTTAAGGTTAAAATAGCTTGTGGAATGGCCTTTCTTCAGAATGTTTGGGCTTTCCAGGGCAACAATACCTGATTATGCCTTATGCCTATATCTTGTTCCCCGTTTTGCACCAAAACTCAGGGAGGTACAAGTGTGGGTTGACCATATGTCAACGACCAAAGAATTTTGTATGTGTGCCCTCAGTCAGTGCCTTCTGATGTGATGTTCTGTAATGGGGAAAGTCAAGCGTCTCCATGTAGAACACCACTCCACCATCAAGTATGCATTACATTACATTACATCACACTAAGCTGACACTTTTATTAAAAGCTTATAGTTATTTAGGTAGGGTATTGGTGACAGTGCCTGTAGCAAAGTGGGATTAGGTGCCTTGCTCCACGGCACTTCAGCTCTGGATGGACGTGTTGGGAGAGGAAAGGGAGGGATCCAAACCTGCAACCCTCTGATCTTAAAGGTACACTGTGTGAGATTTTTAGTTGTTTATTTCCAGAATTCATGCTGCCCATTCACTAATGTTACCTTTTTTATGAATACTTACCACCACCATCAAATTCTTCATTCAAAGTATTCATTAAGACTGGAAAAACTGCACTTTTCATACATGAAAAGGGGAATCTTCTCCATAGTCCGCCATTTTGCATTTCCAAACATAGCCATTTTTAGCTGCAAAAATTACTGTACTTGGACCATACAAGAAAAAAGTTGTTTATTACTTCCTAAACTTTCATGTAAAGATCAAATCTGGCAATAGGCAGCCCAGTTTCAATGAGCAGCATAGTTGCAGTACCTTTTTTGACCATTTCCTGCACAGTGTACAGGCCTACCTTTAAGACCACCTCCTTAACCATTAGGCCACGGCTGCCCCCATTAATATCGCATCGGTGTGCATTGGTATAGCAAGAAACGCCTCCAGTCAAAGACCATACTGATGATGGTGATGACGTTCTACACGTGACAGACAACCTTAGGAGCAGTATACACATTGAGAGTATTTCATGGTGACACACAGGATGAGAATGCTAGGAGGGATTGTTATAAGGGAGGCTTCCGTACAGGGATCCATTTGGGGTGGGGTGGGCTTTTCTTGCTGGACCAAACAGAAGATATTAGGGTCTGCAGCACTGTTCTCTGCTCCCAAATAAAGTGCAATAGCACAATGTTTCAGACGCTCAGTCTTTTGATAAAGGACTAAGCGTCCAAAACGTTGATATCAAACTTTGTTTGCGAGCATAGAACAGTGTTGCGGATTTTTATCATTTTTACGTACAAGCAATGATAGTAGCCCACAAAAGGAGAACGAAGGGGGGTGTGTGTATGGGGTTTGGGGGATATTTTTGATTGAGAAATATTTTGTAAATATTTTCCTGATATTAAACAGTTCTGAAAAATAGCTGAGAGAATAGATGACAAATGTTGATTATAAGCTCAACTCCTGGTGTGTGTCTGTGTGCAAGCGTGAGAAACAGCTAAGACAAGAGATGAATCATATTGATAAGAGCTGAGCCTTCCTGTTGTGTGTGAGTGTGTGTCTGTGTGGTCATATTGGTATAATGGCAAGTCAACAGTGTGTCAATGTCTGTTAATATGACCGTCTTTCTTTAAACTGCCAATAATATGCAACAGACAATATATGTTATATGGCCAGTATTCTTCAGCATGTTTTGGGTTTAGATGCATAACAGTGTCTTCAGAAGCAACTACAGGAACAGAAGTTATTATTTCTCTGTGGAGAACAGGCAAATTGGACAACCAGGGCTACTTCGCCAACAAAAGTTAAGATTTCACTTTAAAACCCTAAAAAAAACCTGCCTGTGAAACTCCTTCAAAAAGGTGTTAAATGTAAAACACAAGTCTCCACCCCAATCGCAGTATTGCAAACTTTTGACCAACCGGTGGGGGCAGCCATGGCCTAGTAGTTATTTTAAAGGGAGACCATCAATTTGACCCGGGGGTGGTGTATCCCTTAGGCGATGGGCTTTAGATCAGACGGTTGCCAGTTGGAATCCCACCCTTTCACTTCCTACCTCACTGCATGACTGAGGTGCCCTTGAGCAAGGCACCTAACCCCCACACTGCTCCAGGGACTGTAACTAATGCCCTGTCAGACTGTCCTTACGTAAAGGTGCATTTATTTCTTGCTATTGCAAAAAAAAGTGCATTCCGTGTTGAGGTGCGATGTCTTGGCAAGTTAAGTTTTGCTCCTCAACGATGCAGGAAACCACTTCTGTCATGTGACGAGGCTTGCAAAGTTTTTCCCACCGTGTTGCCAAGTTTCTTTTGCTGTGGCGATTTTGTGCCCTGACCAAAATTCAACCTGTCACAGGTGTTGTGGCGCACGACTTGACATGCAAAGTCGTGATGCACAAACGTGATAGACGATCCAAGTCGGCGTGTCATCTTAACGCTCTGGTATAATGATGACATCTAGCCCCTGTCCATAAAAAAACTGTGGTAACACTTTACTTTACGGATCGCTAATAAGGTGGTAATTTCGTGTTAATTTCATAGTTATTTCATAGTTATTTCAGGATAATAACTGTTTGTTTTTAGTAAACAGCAAAATAACCATACAGTTTCCAGTGCATTGTGTGTGTGTGTGTGTGTGTGTGTGTGTGTGTGTGTGTGTGTGTGTGTGTGTGTGTGTGTGTGTGTGTGTGTGTGTGTGTGTGTGTGTCAACAAAGTGTCACCGTGCTGCGAGTCATCAGGGTGTCACCACAATGCACTGGAAACTGTATGGTTATTTTGCTGTTGTTATTTAAAACAAACAGTTATTACCCTGAAATAACTATGAAATAACTATGAAATTAACATGAAATTACCACCTTATTAGCGATCCGTAAAGTAAAGTGTTACCAAAACGGTAAGTCGCTCTGGATAAAAGCATCAGCTCAGCTGAGTGTAATGTAATGAAAGGTGCGTGACATTGGTGACCTTGCATCTTATTCTAAAACACACACTCAGGCAGCAGTGAGGTCTCGAGGTCTTCAGGAATGTTTTAATTCATAATTCCACTTAGTATTTCAAACGGCCTATAGTACAGTAGAGCTATAAAACAATGACAGACACACATCAAACAAAATAATAACCCAATGATGACATCAGCAACCAACAGCCAATGGGGAGGTGGGCGCTTTAAAAAGAGGGGAAGGGAACCACGGCTGTCCGTCAAGTGACAGGTGGGCGGGGTGAAGGGGAAGAGAGCTACAGGAAGTAAAAATAATTTACATGGTTAGGTTGCCGTGAGCAACGTTGCTCATATGTACAAAGTCTTTAGTGGCCACAGGCCGCTGGTGGAGAGTGTGTGTGTGTCTGTGTCTGTGTGTGTGTGTGTGTGTGTGTGTGTGTGTGTGTGTGTGTGTGTGTGTGTGTGAGAGTGAGAGTGTGTCTGGGTGTGTGTGAGTGAGTGAGAGTGTGTCTGGGTGTGTGTGAGTGAGTGAGAGAGAGTGTGTCTGGGTGTGTGTGAGTGAGTGAGTGTGTGTACTGTGTGGGTGGAGCGTTGTGCTGCTCTGTGCTCCCCCCACTGGTCAGGGAGAGAAGGTGCAGGAGGTGGGGGGAGGGAGTTGGGGGGCAGGTGATGGATCCCTCTCCCTCCGACCCAACAAGTGCACCCTCGGAGTGTGTGTGTGTGAGTGTGTGTGTGTGTGTGTGTGTGTGTGTGTGTGTGTGTGTGTGTGTGTGTGTGTGTGTGTGTATGTGCGTGAGAGAGTGTGTATGTGTGTGTGTGTGTGTGTGTGTGTGTGTGTGTTGCTCCTCTCCTCTCCTGGGGGTCAGACGTAGAAGAGGCGCACTTTTGACGTGCTGACGTGAAGCTCATCATCGAAAAACTTGGTCTCTATCACAACGTTCCCACTGCAGAACACACACACGCACACACACACACACACACACACACACGAACACGCACACCATTAGTGTCAATTACTGTATTCCCTCACACGCATACACGTACACGAGCAAACACAAACACATTAGCATTAATTACTGTATCCATCTCTATACTAAAGCAGAATAGCAAGTATATATGCATACATGATTCAAGTTCAAGTTTCACATTTATTAGCCATATCAACATTATGAAAATACAGTTGCTAGGATTGTACTTTGGTGAGCTCAGACAAATCAAACATACAACTAGAAAACACAGAACTGGGGGTCTTTCTGCCTTGTTTTTGTTAAGTTGGAGAAAACTGGAATGTCAAAATTCGCCCTATCCCGCAATGGTGAAGAATCTTTTAAAAAATTCCTGGATCCGGATCGCGATCCGAATGACCACCAAAATGTAATGTAATCACTTGTTCCGTTTGTCATTTCCAATTTCATCAAAATCTGTTAATACATTTTTGCATTACCCTGCAGTGCTGACAGACAGACAGACAGACAGACAGACAGACAGACAGACAGACAGACAAAGAGACAGACACACAGACAGACAGACAAATCAATGCGACTGAAAACACAACCTCCTTGACGGAGGTAATAAATAAACAGGTAACATACAGAAACATGGAAAAGTGCATTGATTGTATATGCTGGCATGATAATAAAGTATAATCTAATCTATCTAAAACAGTTACATTTTGAAAAGTAAGCAAGAGAGGTAGGAAGGGCAGGTAGTGAAGTAACTATAAAGCAGTGGTGTAGTCTACGTAGAACGCCGGTACAGGGGTGATGGTGAAAAAAAATCCTGAGCCTGAACTTTTTCCCCTGCTCTAAGGACGATGACAAGATAGCCTACTGCATAGTGACGTAACGTAGGCCTATTTTGACACATTATTAAAACATTTAATAGCCTGTGTATGGCCATTATTCAAGCCTGATTGTAGAAGAAAACCCTGAACCTGTAACACTTTCTGAGATAAGAATAACCTAATGGCTAATTATTATCAATGTTTTATTTTTTGCAAACTCTGTCAAACCTGAAATCAGGCATGGAGCCTGAATACTATCAGCCCTGCCGGTATACGGAGTAAGTTATACCCACTTCTAAATTTCAGGGATTTCAGTATACCCACTTAAAATTGATTGATCCATTGTTTTGAATAGCACAAATATATACAGTATACCCACTTCAAAAAATGCTCACATATACAGTATACCCACCACAAAAAAAGTAGACTACACCACTGCTATAAAGGGCTATTGCATATTTAGGTGGCGGATGGCTTGTTGTGGGTAGGTGCTGTCCCTAAAACATGTGGGATGCTGCGGTACCTTCTCCCTGAGGTTAGGAGTGTGAATAGGTGGTGTGCTGCTTATCTGGTGGTCAGCTTATCTGAAGGACCTACTAACGCCTTATGTTACTGGAAGAGAACTGCGCTCATCCAGCACAAGCCGTCTGGCTCTGCCATCCAGTCGCTCTAGGTACTCCCAGTCAAGATTGTTCTCCGTTGTGGTACCCAAGTGGTGGAACAGTCTCCCAGAGGCAGCAAGACTGAGCACATCTCTTGCAGCTTTCAAGAAACAACTAAAGACATTCCTCTTTCGAGAGAATCTACTAGACTAATGCTTGAACTGGCCTTGCCCCAGGGCAGACTCCTGACATGATGTTTAGTTTAGTTTAGTTTGTGAGTGTGTGTTTGTGTGTGTGTGTGTGTACTCGTTATTTACTCTTTATATTTAAACAAAAAACAAAAACAAAACAAAAAACAGCTAACCCCTCTTTGCAACTGCACTTGTTGTTCTGTATATCTCCTGTGCACTTTGTATTTGCTTGTGATGTTGGCTTGATTATGTCCTCTTTTGAAAGTCGCTTTGGTTATAAAGCGTCTGCCAAATGCAATGTAATGTAATGTAATAATGTGTAGGGTCAGAGGTGATATTCTTGGCTTTCCTGGCAATTCTAGTGTTGTAATGTGAGGCTAAGGTGGGAGGACTGTGGCCAATTGTTTTAGAGGCCGAAGGTGATTTTAGATGGAGAAGGTGAGCACGGTTTCGATGGTAGCATGGTAGAAATGGATCATGCCTGCAATACCTATCTGCAATACTCTGGCCACCATCCTACACACAGTGCACGTTTAAGACCAAACCAAAACAATTCCTAACTTAAGCCGTCAGTAAGGGCATGTTCTGTCAGTATACAATTGTTTTAGCGTATACATTTTTTAAACTAGAGCTGTGTTGAAAAAATTGATTAATCAATTTTAAATCGATTCACAAATTAATTTCCGATAATCGATTCATTCATCCAAAGATCGATTTTTTTTAAATTATCATTATTTATTGTTAATATTATTATTATTTTCCACAGTTAACCTTTTTTCAGTCTTCCAGCCATCAGTAACTACCAAATAC
>NC_085862.1:15328895-15353895 GCF_034702125.1 Engraulis encrasicolus | reverse complement strand
CAGGAGGTACAACCGTATTTCAGACACACACACACACACACACTCTTCCACTTACCCTCATCTATGCACTGCACATTCATATTTCATGTATGACCCACTGCTACAGCCCCCCCACACACCTCCAGGTGTTCTCAGACACACTAGGCCAACATCAACCCATAACCTTTAAGAGTGTGGTTTTTTTTTAACATTCTATAAAAAGAATGCGTTCTATAACAATGCAAGATTCTAAAATTCCAAATTTTATTCAATGGCGCCCAGAATTCTATAGAACTTTCACTGCCCGAACATTCCCGTCACACCGGTGTGACGGTACACTCTTAAAGGATAAGGAACAGAGGCCTATTAGAAGAGGGTGTGTGCATCATCTAGAAAGGCAGCACAAAAGTGTGCATGCATCGTCTGGAAAGGCAGGCACATTCACTGACAGTAGTGTGTGTGTGCGTGTGTGTTTTGTTACTCCAGGGGGGTTGCATCAACTCCTTGTCGGCCATACCACAAGTGAGAGAGTGTGTGTGTGTGTGTGGGTGTGTGTGTGTGTTTTACTGCAGTGCTGTCCCACGAGTGTAAGTAGCTAGCCTGGTAGGCAGACAGCAGACACTGACAAACACGCACACAAACTAGACACACCCATCACACGCACGCACGCACACACACACATTCTAGACACAACCATCCCGCACCCAGACACACACACAGACACAGACACACACACACACACTTTCTCATCTCACTCCTCCTGTGTATGGTGGGCCACATGGTTGGGACTTGCGCTGTCTAACTTGCTGTGTTTCAGTAGAGCTAATGCACCGTCTTAGTTTTTATTCAGAGAGATAGCACAAATCACATCAGAGTAGCGGACTGGCTGAATTATTTCTCTCACTCACTCACACACACACACACACACACAGTCCCATCACTGGGACTTGGCTGCCACACACACACACACACACACACACACACACACACACACACACACACACACACACACACACACACACACTGGTCAACAATCGACACCGAGACACACCTGCACAGATGACCACCACCCTCCAGAGCAGTTGGCTATTTCTAAAGTAGTTCTATAGTCTATAGTAGTGTACAAAGGCAAAGTGCAGTGACTATGGCGTAGAGAAAAAATGCCTTCAAAGCCTTGGTATTAGGTTGTATTGGTATTGTAGGCTCACTGCAAATTTGACATAGCAAATGTCTAAAACAGGACACATTTGGGACCATGACACCAGAGAGAGTAGAGAGAGAGAGGTTCCATTGGCCCATTGTTTCCGGGTTCTATTATTGGGGGGGAAATCCCCCTTTAGGCAGACCTAGGCAGACCTGAGGACTGTTCTATTCAATGCTAGGAGCATTATGACACGCTCCTTTAGGCAGACCGGAACCTGGTCACGTTAGGTGCCCATAGAAACCTATAATGTTGGCATATCTCTATACTTAGAGAATCTCTGATGACACCCTTTCACAAGATAAAGGAGGTGTCAATTTTGACAAAATATGTAGTTACTGCACTTTGCCTTTGTGGGGCAGTATAGTGATACCTTAATATACGGCTCTGAGCTGCGGTGTCATGCAGGGTAACCGAGTGTATTTAAAGGTGCACTGTGTAGAATGGTGGCCAGAGTAGGTATTACAACTATGGTGGTCATAGAAAATGTGCTGGCAATTGCCAAATTTGATCTTTCCATGAATATTTCCTAAATAAACTAATATTTACCAGCATGTCCAAAGTACAGTAAGTTTTGCAGCTAAAAATGTCTATCTCTGGAAATTCAACCAAATCTATTGAGTGCTTCTTTATTTATGACTTCAAGACGTTCAATAGATTCCCTTGGGTACGTCACATCAATAGCTTCCTGCATTCCCTATGGTATTGGTTATTGATGAGGACAGTGGGCTAACCGACAGGACCACAAAGCTAAACAAGATGCAGCAGCAGAAATTTGAAAATTCAGACGTTTGATCACTGTTATTATACAGTGCTTCCAGGAAATACTGTATGGCCAATATGCAGTCTATAAATTGCAAACTTTTATTCATGACTATCAATCATTCTTATTACTGCCTTAATTCCAATTAGGCTGGGATTCCCTTGGCTTCCAACAGACACACATTCTCTCTCTCTCTCACACACACACACACACACACACACCTGTGGTTAGCGCCAGGCTATGTCGTGTGCAGGTGATGCTTCTTCTAGAAGCGACTCAGTTGATCTGCTTACCAAAGCTTGTTAGCGGGCGCGCACACACACACTAACACACACACACGGAATGGCCTCCCTTGATCCATTCAGAAACACCTGACGGAGAACACTGGCCCCACAAGCACGCACACACACAATGATGCTTCACACACACAGTAACTCTCAACCCCCCCCCCCTCTCTCTCACACACACACACACACACACACACACACACACACACACACACACACACACACACACACACACACACACACACACACACACACCTCCACCATGCTCCTTCTGAACCCCTAGGCCCATAGGAGCAGATTAGGGGTGTGTGGGGGGACTTGAGTACACACTACAGTGGGTAGCCTGGTGTGTGTGCGCGCACGCACGTGCACACACACACAATTGTCCATCTGGGCTTTAAGATCAGCTTAACAAACTCCACAGTCAGTGGGGAGCTGCGATCTGTGCACACAAATACACCAATCAACACACATACACAAACAGAGCCACTCGCAGACAAATGTCATGTTTAGGCGTTAGTATTGTTTCCCAAAGTAAATATTTGATTTGATTTGCAGTGTGCAGGCAAAGAGATATAATTTGTGCAGTAAGACAAGACTGTTGGCCATACGGCGTTAAATCCCTGCCCTTGCACTGTGAGGATTTAAGAATTACCGGCCCAATACTCAGCTCGCTCTTGTCCTGGAGAAGGTCAGGCGCGCCAGTGTCACCCCCCTTACTTCACCAAAGTTCCACAACGGACCCGAGACCCACCGATTTTAGGCACCGAATACATCATCTTAATAGTTCTACATACTCGCTCGAAACGGAACGAGCGCACCTTGAGGGCACGTGACCACTTTGCCTGCGGGTGCGATTATTCCGCGGGGCATTACCAAGACACTATTTCAGGAGGCCGAGAGAGATGCAGTTATGTAAGCGCGCGGTAACAGCTCGCGCCAGTAACTAATCTGGCACACTAAATTAGAGCAAGTAATTGGTAGACACCGGACATATTTTTTAAAAACACCTTTACTTTCTAAAGTAACAGACCACAATAAGCGCACAGCAGACACACGCAGCCCAGCATTCAAATGTCAAATAAGGGATAAAGTTAAGATGACACCACGTAACTAAATAAGAAAATGCAAAAACACTATCCCGTACTGTTCTCTAGTAATCAAGAAAGTTTGGGAAATGTGATTTTGAGTCCAGAGTAGCATCAGCACCGAAACGCACAGGGACATCAGCATCCGGCCAGCCTCCATCCCTACATCCAACTTTGAGAAGAAACGCCGGTGACCAGTTGACAAGTGAGCGCATAAACTCCTTCACCTGTCATTGCCAGATCATTTGATTAACACAAGTTAGCCAGCCATTCAATTTGAACTACCCACGCACAGACCAGAAACATACAGATATGAAAGTCTGAAAACCGACTAAAATACCTCGACCCTGCATGCAGGTTACATGAACTGCTATTATTTTCACAGTGGTTTACAATAAGTTGGATAACATTAGCCAGCTAGCAATTGTGACAGTTAGCTTGCTAACCTACAGAATGTGTGCCATGATCTTTTTAAGAGAAAATTGGTTAATATTTCACCACGGACAGGAAGTAACGTAACCACGTATCACCATGTACCATTTTGCAACGATGTGAGAACATTTGCATAATCTGCAGATGGGCCACCACGGAGTGCAAACTACCCTAGCCTGCTAAGGATATCATTTAGAGAACAAACTTACTGCTATCGAGCTAACGTAACTAGCTAGCTAGCTAGCTAAAGGTAGCAAACAGACCATCAGCTCGCATCAGTAGAGAAGGATACAGTTTAAAACCTTTCAGAATCTCCTTGGCTCTGTCTTCTTCTGAAGACATCGTTTCGGAAATCTTCAGACTGGTGTAGAAAACGCAGTACGCTGGAGGACTTCTAATAACGGCAAAATGAACCTATTGCGAAAGGATAATAAATCCTTTGACTTGCAGAACTAAATTCTCCGCTGTAAATGTAATGTTAATCTTGACGAGTCCTCCAGTTGATCCGCTAATCAACCTACCCTAAATAGAATTCAGTTTGGAATTGACATTTGGTTGACCAGTGAAATCTGAGCGTTTGCAAGAGACGAACGTAGCACGGCCAATCAAAATCGAGAGGTTGGACGTGTGGGAGGGGTTTGGTTGAGAAGGACGCGTCACCGATGGCAACCAGCTCCGTTTACAGTCGGCGCCACATAAATAGAAGTGTGTCCAGTGGAGGATGCTAGCCTGTTTCAGTATTCACCGCCACTCCTTATGGTTGGGAGGGGACAGCCAGTGACAGTCACAGAAGTCACCAGACTGCTATCGTTAAATAGCGTATTTTCTTTTGTATTATTGTTATATCAATGCCCACACTGACTGACAGATACCTGTCGCATGCCTATGGATGTCAGCTGCCATCCAAGGAGAAAGCAAACAAAGTTCACCTAACAGTCTCTCCTCATTTGTTTCTGTCATCTACTCTTGTTCTTCTCTACACTTCTCATATCCAGCAATATCCTTATGCACATCCCTACCCTCTCAATCCCAACTTTGCAGTACACCTAACTACACACAGTCCATGATCAGTTCCCAGGTGGTTACCACCCCCACCCCCCAAAAAAATCACACACACTCACCATCCCATCCCAGTGACTCCAGAAAAGAGCAACAATACTGGCTCCAAACACTAGAGGGAGGTATGTTTTTTTTCGTGTCACTATCTGGTCTGTCAGACCTAGCCTGGCGACGCCATCCATGTACTCCACCCAAAGATTTTGGCTCTGCACACACAGTCGGCTTTTCGCCCAGGCTATGTCAGACCCATTGTATAGAATAAATGGTCAGACCACATGCCCATGACTTTCAGGTTGAGGAACAGAACAGTTGGCCACACATGCGTCTGGTTGGACATTTGGTTTATTCACACTCAACTGTATAAAAGGTCAAAACATACACATATATACAAACAATATTCTAATAAGTTTGCCTTGTTGGCTAAATACATATTTACACACAAACACACACACACACACACCTCAGATTACAGGGATATTCACACTCACGCATTGATGAATTCTGTTAAGCCAAAAAAAAAAATCTAAAATCAATCATTCTTGCAAACTGATTTGATGGCAAATGATTTCAGGGATAAAAAAAAAAACACAGTTGAATAAATAACAAACACATCAAACATGTAAGGAAAGGAAATGTGGCTTTTGTTCATATTAAAGCACCATGGCTGTGTGTGACCTGACACTCGGCAGGCAGGCATGCACACACACGGCCCCGCACGCCCGCACATACACACGCACAGTGTAAACGTGGCTCGGTTTTGTGGGGTAAAGAGGTGTTTGTTGTCCGGGAATGTAAGTGGAGGGCACACGTGCGCGCGTGCGCATGCACACACACACACACACACACACACACACACACACACACACACACACACACACACACACACACACACACACACACACACACACACACACACACACACACAGGAAGGGGTGGGGGTTGTTCTATAGGCGTCATCCAGGGAAGTAGGCAGAGGGAACTGTCTGGCCCCCTCCAGGCTTGGCCTTACTGCCTGACGGCTTGGAAATGTCTGCAGAGGAAAGGAGAGGGGAGAGTGGAAGAGGAGGAGCGGAAAGGAGAGGACAGGAGAGGAGAGAATAGAGAACAGAGATGAGGAGAAGAAGAAAAGTTATTCAGTAAGTGAATTGTGCCAACAAACTTACGCATCCCATGGTGTGTGTGTGTGTGTGTGTGTGTGTGTGTGTGTGTGTGTGTGTGTGTGTGTGTGTGTGTGTGTGTACACTGATGTTCAAGAGAGAAGCGTGCTGGCGCCTGTTCCCGCACTTTATCCTGAGCCGGCTGGCGTGTTCATGCCCCAAGTCTGAGCATTCTGGAACCGCACAGCTGGTTCGCAATGCAAATCCAAAATAATAGTTTTTTTCTCTGCGAACCGTCACGACAACGTGGACATCAACAGCTTCATCCGGGTAAGTTAACACATGGTGATATACGGAAAAGTTCAGAGCCCGTTATGAATGGGGGAGGTTCATAGGTAGGTACTTCAGTTCCTAATGTAACTGGTGCGGGAACAGGCACCAGCAGCATTCTGGTCGGGCTGAAAACAGGACAAGAAGGATGTCGTGTGTGTGTGTGTGTACCTGTGTTTATGTTCATGGTGTTCAGTAGGCCTCTAAGTGGGATGCTGTCATCACGTCTCTCCAGGTACTTGGGATCCAGACCCACCGGCTCGCCACTAAACACAGTGACAGGATTAGGGTGATTTGCTGCATTTCATATCTGATACTTATCTACTGTTAAAGGGTTGTGTGTGTGTTTGTGTGTCTGTGTCTTACTTCTCCTTGTTGGCGAGGTGCGTGTGTGTGACTGGAGGGCTTCGCTCCACAGGGGACAGGGCAGATCTGGCACCCATGGGGTTAAACTGGACCTGTTGCATGGACACACACACACACACACACACACACACACACACACACACACACACACACACACACACACACACACACACACACACACACTTTGTCACAGGACATGCTAGCAGCCAAATAATATTTCAACAGTGTGCATGTGTGTGTGGATGTTCAATGAATGAACAAAGATTAAAAACTAAAAAACATAACCTTCTTGGCAGAGGTAAATAGCACATTCCAATGCATAAAGACGAACCACAAAATGAATCACAACCACTTATGGATTATCAAAATGTGAAGAATGTGATCATTCTGCATCAGGCTACGCAACAGAACTTCAAGAATGGCACAAGCCCTGGTGGAGGGAGGGGATGGGTTGATCAATGTGTGTCTGTGTGTGTGTGTGTGTGTGTGTGTGTGTGTGTGTGTGTGTGTGTGTGTATGTGTGTGTGTTTTTTGAAGAGGGGCGGTTGTGTGTTTGTGTCGTGTGTGTACCTTGAAGGGGGGGTGCGTGTGTGCTCCGGACGGGGGGTTGTTGAGGGTGGAGGTGATGGGGTAGCCAAGAGCAGGCGACGAAGAGGAATACACA
Source organism: Engraulis encrasicolus (assembly GCF_034702125.1). Lineage (NCBI taxonomy): Eukaryota > Metazoa > Chordata > Actinopteri > Clupeiformes > Engraulidae > Engraulis > Engraulis encrasicolus. The sequence goes on along the minus strand of NC_085862.1, from coordinate 15,346,629 downwards.
CCCACAGAGGAGAGAGGAAAACCCCTACTGTCACACTACAGAGAGAGAGAGAGAGAGAGAGAGAGAGAGAGAGAGAGAGAGAGAGAGAGAGAGAGAGAGAGAGAAAGACAGAGCGTGCACGCACACATGCGAGAGAGAGAGAGAGAGTTAAACAGTATTCTTGATTAGAAAAGGATTGAACGGATTGATTGGAATCAGACCATCTTCACACCACACACACACACACACACACACACACACACACACACACACACACACACACACACACTCTCCCTGGCCTACCGGGTTACTGGGGGCTCCGCCTACTCGCCGCCCGGCCATTCCCGATTGGCCTGGAGGCGTCTCGAACACGCCCCCTCCCTCTTGTCGCCGTGACAACTGGTTCTCATTCAGCTGCTTATTTAGCCATGTGATCACTGGAGGGAACACAGAGCAGAGAGAACACACACAGACACACACAGATACTGTCAGCAGAGATACTCTAGATCAGAGGTGTCAAACTCAAATTGACTGAGGGCCAAAATGAAAATCTGGAACGAAGTCGCGAGCCATAACTCCACAATCATTAACTAAAATTATGCATGCATGCTCTACATACTCATAGTTAGATTTCACATACACTCATTCCCATAATATTTGTTAGTTCAAATGTGTCTACACATCCTGCGACACAGCAAATTTCATGTTCAAGTCATACTAGGCTATACATTGATGGTGTATGTGGGCCAACTGTAATAGACTTTTGAAATGATCTCGCGGGCCCCCGGGCCTGAGTTTGAGTACATTTTAATATGTGACCTTGCCTCCTCCACTTGCCTCCTCCACTTGCTTCTCGTCATGATGACATCACTGACGACAGCATTATATTTCAATATCTTGCAAAAGCTCAATTGTAAAGTCTTTTTCTCATTTGCAATTGGGATGGTGAATGAAAAACAGTCCCTCAAAAGTTGTTGTGGCGAGGCTAACAGCTGGGAAACTTTATCGTTTTCTCCACGGAGGAGGGGCCAGGAGGCGGGACGAGGAGACAAGCACAAGTGGAGGAGGCAAGGTCACATATTGGGATGCACCCTTTGACATCCCTGCTCTAGAAAGAAAGAAGTCACTCTAGTTCTTTTCTGGTATCCACTTTCTGTCTGGGGAACGGCCCTTTAGGAGACCTTCGGAGTCCAGAGGTTGAGAATAAATGGATTCCCCTTAGCGCTGTAGATGGTTGTAGCGCACTTCTCGTGCAAACACCTCAAAACTAGAAGAAGAAGGAGGGGACAACGCCCCCTTAGGAGACTCGAGCACACACTTTTGCATTGGGTGGGCGGGTTTCGAAGCCTCTTTACGACTCCAACCTCTTTGCTGTAAGTACTAGAGCACATCACACACAATTAACTCCTGTATTGTGTTCCAATATTGTGTTGCCCTTGCCCTTGGGTTCAAGTCGGTTTAGACCTGTGTCTTAGATCAGCTGTAACAGACACTAGAAAACAATTTGGTTGCTCCAAATGTGCTTCTCATATCTTGGTTCTATTAGTAGGCTTCCTTTTATATGAATATATTGGCTGTAGTGTGTGTGTGGTTATGATGGTGTGTGTGTGTGTGTGCGCGTGTACCGTTCTCGTTGGTTTTCAGCACCTCTCTGCTCTCATCCAACTTCTGCACCGTCGCCTCCAACTGCTCTTTCAACTTAAACACCTGAAAACACACACACACACGGTTACAACTATGACAGCTGACAGACACGCACAGGTGGAAGTTCATGTGCACAAACACACGCACACAGCTCTGATGGCTGTGTATTCCTTGACCAAAACTACAGAAAAAAAATACAAAAATAGCAATGACTTGCAACAAATTTAGTTCTATATCGTTCCTCCTGAACGGTGCTTACAGCACATGGATGTCAGCGCACGGGACGTGCAGGACGAGTCTTAATAACAACAAATTCACTTGTGGCCTGGGTGACGTCACCCCGTGACCCCGTGACCGGGGTCAAAAGACCGGTGAACCCTTTAAGTGACCTCTTGGCAAGTCTTCTCGCATAGACTCTGAGTGACAGCCGAGCTCTGGCGGTCATCCGGAACTCATAGAACCGTGGTTATATACATAACCTACATTCTATGCACAGAAAGAGAAAAAAAAAACATTGCAGGCCACCCATCAAATCAACAATAGCAATGCTTCAATAACTTGCTGACTGACAAGTGGTTAGAATGGAACGCTGGATTTTGTCTCGCTCAGTTTGCTTGCAACTGGGCCAACTTACAATGCCACACCATGAGCATTCACACATAGCAGGGCAATAGAGAGCATGCACACATTGGAGTACACACACACACACACACACACCACACACACCTCTTGGTCCCGCTGCTGCAGCTGCGTCTGCGAGTGTGAGAGCTGCGTCTGTGTGTGCGTGAGTTTGTCTTGCGTCTCCTGCAGGTGTTTCTCCTGAGACACCATGACGCTGTTCTTCACCTTCATCTTGGCCATCAGGGCCTTCACGTCACCATGGAGACGCTTGATGATGCTGTTGGCCTAAACGGACACACACATACATTAAATAATGTATGTACACACAGCCCTACCGTGGCCTTACGGTAGGGCACTCGTCAACTATGCGGACGACCCGGGTTCGATTCCCGGCTCGGGTCCTTTGCCGGCCCTTCCCCGTCTCTCTCTCCCCACTCTGTTCCTGTCACCATATTCACTGTACTATCATAAATAAAGTCAAAAAGACAAAAAATAAAATAAAATAATGTACACACACACTAATGACAGAGCCTTCAACATTCCCATGAAGATCCTTGATGATCATGCTGCCTTGCACCAGTGGTTCCCAACCTTTTTTGCCTCGTGACCCCATTTTGACATCCCACATTTCTGGGGACCCCATACACATTTTTTCAACAACAACAACAACAAAAAACACGACTGATCTACGTAACTTGTAGGCGATTATACCAATAGATGTTATCTAAGTCTCTAAGATTGCATGTTGTGGTTCAATCAAAATATAAACTATTCATTATGTTATACAAGTAATATTTATCAGTGTTATTTTTTCACACTTGGACATTTCAGGCGACTCCTTTGTTGAAACACACACACACACACACACACACACACACACACACACACACACACACACACACACACACACACACTCTCTTAAATAACAAACGCACAATAATCCCATACACACAAACACACAAGAGACGCGTAATGATGCTGTTGAGCAGCAAACATGCATGCACATAAAAACACACACATACACACCTTAATGAGTTCCTCAGACAGGGACTTGACTGTGGTCTCCAGCTTGTCAATCTGATGTTGCTTACTCTCCGCATTGCCCTCCACCGACACCTGAACACACACACACGCACGTATGCACGCGCACAAAATTGAATGAAAGTTCTATTCGGTGGTGGATCAGCGTGTAATACATTATTGTTACAGTGGCGTTACTCGTGGTATATAGGTGTACATGTAGCTGGACATTGAGACTTGGGAGAATAACTCTCCTAATCAATTAATCGTAAGTCGATTGATATGGTCAATCAACTAACAATTAATGAATTTATTGCTATTTGCATCCCTAGTATTGATCGTGTTGTGTCATCTAGTTGTGATCTGATGGCATGCATGTGTACGGTATGGGCTTAGTGAATGGTGTGCGCGCGCGTGTGTGCGTGTGTACCTTCTGCTGCGTCGTGTGTGTGTGTGTGTGTGTGTGTGTGTGTCTTCTGCTGCTGGGCGGCCTCCACTGCGTCGTGTGTGTGTGTGTGTGTGTGTGTGTGTGTGTGTGTGTGTGTGTGTGTGTGTGTGTGTGTGTGTGTGTGTCTTCTGCTGCTGGGCGGCCTCCACTGCGTCGTGTGTGTGTGTGTGTGTGTCTTCTGCTGCTGGGCGGCCTCCACTGCGTCGTGTGTGTGTGTGTGTGTGTGTGTGTGTGTGTGTGTGTGTGTGTGTGTATGTGTGTGTGTGTGTGTGTGTGTGTGTACCTTCTGCTGCTGGGCGGCCTCCAGTGCGTCGCGCGTGTGTGTGAGGAGTGTGTCCTTGTCTCTGGTCTCCTGCTCCAGGACGGCCAGGCGAGTGTGTGTCTGACTCAGCTGACGCTCCTTAGAGTGACACTCCTCATCCAGCGCGCTGTTCTCGCTCCGTAACACACACACCTGCTGATGCACTCGCACACACTCCTACAAAACACACACACACGAATATCATTAATACACATTTCTCATCCAGACCACTGTTCTCATTGTGCAACACACACACACACACACTTTTCAACTGAAACTCAACTGAATCAAAACGTCTACCATTACATTTTCATGACTTTTTGAATTTGAATGAATTTTGCATTCTACTAAGACTAAATATGAAATGTGACCCCGTTCAACCCTATGGCGTGACAGTTTTTAACCATTCAAAGTACTGTCAAGGCATTTATTTTAACATGCAGAAGTATTAATTTGGAAATTATCATTAGACTAATGACACATCCACAGCACATCCACACACATCCAACACTCTGCTGCCACACACACACACCATACTCACTCTCACTCACTCACTCACTGCCACACACACTCCATTATACTGACTCTCACTCCAAAAGACACACACAGACACACACAGACACACACAGACACACACACACACACAGACACACACACACAGACACGCACACACACGCACACACACGCACACACACGCACACACACGCACACACACGCACACACACGCACACACACGCACACACACGCACACACACGCACACACACACACACCTCCTCGGCGGTGGCCAGTTTGGCCTTGAGTTCGCGCAGCGTGGCCTCATGTCTGTACTTTTTGTCGGTCAGCTCCCGATTGGCTGTCTCCAGCTGGGAGAGGCGGGACTGCAACGCCTCGCTGCTCCTCTGGTGGGCGCTCTCCAGCTCTGCACGCAACGCTTCCTTCTGCTCACACAGACGCGCCTGGGCCTACACGCACAGACATTACACACACACACACACACAATTAATTTTTCAGCACCACACACAAAGCCTCCTTCTGCTCACACAGAGGTGCCTGGGCTTACACACACACACACACACATTAAACAGACATACGCACACATTAAACAGACATGCGCACACACATTGAACAGACACACACACACATTTAGGAACTCTAAGGAGCTCCACATTTAGGAACTCTTAGGAGCTCCACAGGCAAGGCCAGCCTCCTTCTGCTCACACAGACGAGTCTGGGCCTACACACACACACACACACACACATTAAAGCAGGGGTGTCAAACAAAAGGCCCGGGGGCGGGCCGCCAAATGGTTTAGTCCAGTGCCAGATGTGTAGACTGAAAAAAAAAAAAAAAAACAATATCTCAAAAAGAAATAAATCTCTTGCCCAGTACATGGCAATACAACACCGCAGAGGTTGTGAAATTACAGTAGGTGTGTGTGTGTGTGTGTGTGTGTGTGTGTGTGTGTGTGTGTCTACCTCAAGAGCCTTCTCCCTCTCTGCGCTGAGGTCGTGTGTGTGTCGCGTGGTGAGAGAGGTGGTGTGTGTGCTCCATTCCGATCGCAGCTTGTCCAGCTCTCTGCTCTTCTCTGCCAGAGTCTAAACAAACATACACACACAACATAAGAACATATTTAAAGGGACACTGTGCAGGAAATGGTCAAAAAAGGTACTGCAACTATGCTGTTTATTGGGGGCTGCCTATTGCCAATTTTGTTCTTTACATGAAAGTTTACTAAGTAATAAACAAATATTTTCTAGTATGGTCCAAGTACAATCATTTTTGCAGCTAAAAATGGCTATTTTTGGAAATCCAAAATGGCGAACCATGGAGAAGATCCCACTTTTCATGAATGAAAATTGCAATTTTTGCAGTCATAATGAATACTTAGAATTTGATGGTGGTGGTAAGTATTCGTGAAAAAGAAAGAAGCATGCAACATTAATACTATACACATACACACACACACATTAACCCATTGACGCCGGTTGTTGCGTTACGCAACATTGGCCCTGACGCCGGTTGTTGCAAAACGCAACATTATTGACTTTTCAATATTATCAAGACGCATGGGAGATGCAATGCACAATATTTTGTTCAAATACACAAGAGGTGGGTGTTCTCGATTTTTTAAAGATCATGTGGCAAAAAAAAGTTTTTATTTGTCGACAAAATTGTCAAATGAAATCAACCATGCTTGCTTCTGCAGACGTGGGTTGTTTAGCCATTTCACACAGGTAAAAAGGCTGTGGTTCGCGAGACACGCTGTTACAGTGAACGTGATGTTAAGTTGAAAGGTAATGAAGAGATTTCAATCGAGGAAAGGAAATATGATTGAAGACCCTTTAGATAGAGATCAGGAGTGTGGTTTGCCGCGGCCGCATGAAGAGGTAGGCGAGTGGCTTCCAAATAGACAGTCAGTTAGATTTCCCCCCCGACGTTACCAAAAGTTCACTCCGACACTCGGGGCGATTGGCGAAGGTGCCAATATCTGAGGAAGCACGTCCTTTAGATATAGGCCTATTTCAGAATATTTTCACTGAGGAACTTACGGATATGGTGATAGCCTATTGGTGAGGCAGACAACGGTAGACATGCGGATTATAGACGCGCGGCCACACATCCAGCTCAAAGTGGAGCCCCGTCTCAAAATAGGATGAAATTGCTCATCTGTCTCTGCATAACGTTGGGAGGAATAAAACGGCCATACTCGCCGGTGGGAGAGCAAGTGGCTGTATTAGACAAATGTCCCTCGATTTGGCAGAAATGACTGCCTAATAATTATAATAATGATGATTATTATGATTTAGTTATAGTCAGCTATTGTAACAGTAGCAATAGCAAGTAGCCTAATAGCCTATAATAAATAGCAGCATCAAGCATTATCCTGACAGCACATGAAACTTTTTTCAATCATTTGATTATGAGATATGATTTTTTTAAGGAATATGTGATAGTGTTAATGCTGAATGAGCATAATCCCGTGAAAGCAGAGGATTTTACCTTTTAAATGCAATCTGTCCCATGTCCCTATGTGTTCCAGAGGCTGAGATATTGAATTTCTCATAGGAGTTTCCTACCATTTTTTCTTATCTCAAAAAACCCTCAGGCATTGGGGACCTTTTCTAAAAACGGGCTCAGGCGCCAATGGGTTAAGGCAGTGAAATCCTCCTCAGTCACACACACACAGACACTAAACACAACAACCAACACACAAGCATGTACGCACGTCGCGCGCATGTGTGCATATGCGCAGGCGTGCGCGCGCACACACACACACACACCTACCTGTTGTGTGAAGCTGAGCTGTCTGCTGAGATCCTCTTCAGTCTTCTTTAGCTTCTGCTCCAGCTGCAGCTTCTCCTCCTGACAACACACACACACACACACACACACACACACACACACACACACACACACACACACACACACACACACACACACACACACACACACCAGTGTGAGAATGGTGTACTGAAGCATTTGTGCATGTGTGTGTACGTTCACCTTCATGGTAGCGAGGCAGGTCATGCCACTGCATGTGTGTGTCACTGTGTGTGAATGTTTTTTGAGTGTATGTAAAGTCTAGGGCTGTCCACGACCAAGGATTTTGTTGGTCGACCAAAGGTCGTCATTTACTCCGACTAATTGATCTGTATCCTTTTCAAAAACAATCCCATGTTTTAGAGCTCCTTCCAAACATGATCAACATAACTTCTATCCTTGTCAAACAAATCACCAACACGTCTTCCTTTGTCACGCCCTTCAAGTTAAGAGTCCTGAAAGCACTTTGACGAGACGCTTTTTTTTTTTTTTTTCTCCGCTGCGACCAATGGGTTCGGTCGACTAGAATTTTTTTTGGTCGACCAACGATTAGTCGATTATTTGCGGACAGCCCTAGTAAAGTCATGGGAAGAAGGTGTCAATCAGTGTGTGTGTGTGTGTGTGTGTGTGTGTGTGTGTGTGTATTCACCTTCATGGTTGATAAGCAGTTTGCCAGGAAGGTCTTGATCTGCGTGTCGTTGCCGTGCAGCAGTTTGAGTGACAGGTGAGTGAGGTGCTTGAAGGGGTTGGTCTCCACCACGTTAAGACTGGCGGGCCCATGGTCCAATGAGGACGCACACAGCAGCTGCAGCAGGAACCTGCAGGGGATGGAACCACAGGAACCACTTAAGTTCTAGTGAAGAACCACAGGAATTTACTTTTTTTATAAACAATTGCTCAACTTGTAGGTCAGAACATCATGTTGTCATTATCCTTTTCAGAGACACTAATGTAGCAGCTATGACTGTGTGTGTGTGTGTGCGTGTGTGCGTGTGTGTGTGTGCGTGTGTGTGTGTGCGTGTGTGCGTGTGTGTGTGTGCGTGTGCGTGTGCGTGTGCGAACGATGTCCGTGTACCTATAGTTGTCCTCGTGCATTTCACCATGGCATTGCTGCAGTAGGTCTGTGTGTGTGTGTGTGTGTGTGCGCGCGTGTGTGTGTACCTGGGGTTGTCCTTGTCCTGTTCAGTAAGACACTGCTGCAGTAGCTCTGTAAATCTCTGGGGGAACGAAGAGAAATCCACCAACAGCCCCTGCTGTACCTTCAGACTACACACACACACACACACACACACACACACACACACACACACACACACACACACACACACACACACACACACACACACACACACACACACACACACACACACACACACACACACACACACACACGGCAATACATTAGCTGTTTACATAAATTAGATGCCATGTAGATGTGGATCTAAGATTAGTAGGTGTAAAAGTAGATGTTACATCACTGAGTATAATAACCACATACTTATCAGTTGTGTTTAAATACATTAAATCTTCATGTGGTGTCCTGATCACAGTGTCTAGTAAACTAAATTAGTCATTCATCTTGTCTTCATGATCTTTAGATAGCTAAAGTAGATCTTTGTGCGAACTCTCTCCTGATCACTGCTAGTGCTAGTCTTCATATGGTCTCCTGTCCTGATCATCCAGAGTACTAAACAATAGTCCTCATAGTCTTCTTCACTGTTTGTGTGTTGTCCTCCTGATCAAGTTATGTAGATGCTTCATGTGGCCAGGCCTCCAACTGATCAACCTGATTACTTTCATTTATATCTCATCTGGTATTCTGATCATTAGTGTCTAGTATTCTAAACACATCTAGCCCTCTTCTGATTACCTCTGGAAGTCCTCTTCTGAGATGGAGAGGTTGTAGAGGAAGAAAAGGTCCGCATCATCAGTCAGGCGTACCAGCAGCTCCTGCGGACACGCACGCGCACACACACACACACACACACACACACACACACACACACACACACACACACACACACATCACTGTATGATAAATTCACAGTTTTAGTTCTAGATCACTGTGACAGCAGGCACACATGCGCAGTTCTGCATTTCTGGTCACCACATTTAGCATCCAACTCCTGTAGACAACGGGCACAAACAGGTACAGGTCTGCATCATTATACACCCTGTTTCACTCGACATGCATCCTCTCATACGGGTGAGGTTGCCATGGTCTAGTGGGGTGACCGCAGCCTAGTGGTTAAGCAGATGCTCTTTAGATCAGAGGGTTGTAGGTTTAAATCCCACCATTCCACTCCCTACCTCACTCCATGGCTGAGGTGCCATTGGGCAAGGCACCTAAATCCTGACTGCTACAGGGACTGTAACCAATTGCCCTGTGCTTGACTAACTCTATAACTGTAAGTTGCTTTGGATAAAAGCGCCAGCTAAATGTAATGTAGAACTAATGTAATGCAATGCCGTTTGCATCGATGGTCGCCATTAAGCACCTGGCGTCGCAATGGGCTGTTGCAGAGGCTTACCTAGCGACCTGCTTCAAGCCTGACATCTAATCACTGATCAGCCTCATTGGTGATCAATGAATGAATGAATGTATTGTCATTGTACAGGTACAATCAAAGGCATCTTCAGAGGAAAGAGAGTTTCATACTTACCCTTTTTGGAATCGGATTAGAAGTAAACTGGAGCTCAACAGATAATCGGATAGTAGAACGCCTGCAAAACAAAGTGCAAAGAGTTCATGCATAAGTTAGTGACCAGTCAAAACTAGTGCATGAAATACATTTGATGACAAGCAGCCAGAAACAGTCAGTGTGCCTGCTGTGATTGGGGCCTTTAAACAGCTGCAGGTGAAAGAACCTGTCACGACGGAATGGATGAACTCCTGATGAGAGCAACTGGGCTTGGCAACATCGAGCTAGGAAGCTAACACAGTAGACAACAAAGCTGACATTACATACCTGTCGTCGCTGTCTTTACATTTAATTTGCACTTGTAACCTCTTGTTGAATAGTATCTCCGTCATCGTTGTTTCATATTCTCCGAAAGTATGCACAAAAATGATTGAACAGCACCGATTCGTTTAGTAAATCTGTAACATATTCGAGTTTGGCGCCTCTGTCCCGCGAATGGCCGTTGTGGACGAATGTTGAAAGGCGGAAGTTACGAACACGTCACTCATATGCGCTGTCTGGAAGCAACCGATGTTTTGGAAGAGAATAAAATGTGATTTCTTGGTCGTTTTAACCCTTGTTTGAAGACTAACCACATATTTAAATAGCACGAAATGTGTCCATATGCACCATTACTTGTCAATGTCTAATATGGCCTTTTACTTCTCGCAGAGCTTTCTGTTTGCTGTAACTGTTACTGTTGGCAACCGCTAGCCACGCGCTTTGTTTTCAGTTTTCATCGATGACGTCTAATACATGTGCCGAGAAGAACATGGAGGCTACCGTTGTGGCAGATGGCGTGGCTGGACCTCTACCTGGCAGATGTGCCTATTTTGTGGAAAGGAAGAAACGATACTGTAAAATGGTGGCTGGTAGCGGTAAAACATACTGTGGGGAGCACGCTAACTCCGTAAGTGCGCTTTGCTGCGTTGTAAACAATGCCAAAACTCAGATACAGAAGCGCGAGGACATCTGATTTTCCTGCTGACCCTTCTTCATGTGTTGTTTTGTTATTGACTAGGATGCAGGGGGTGACAGGAAGAGAATCCCTTGTCCTCTGGACCCCAAACAGTAAGCATGTCACTATCATCATTATCATGCTTTTGTACAGGCTCTGCAGCATACAAGATCTTTCACTCCAAGAACCATTGCAATGTCATCGTGTGTGTGTGTGTGTGTGTGTGTGTGTGTGTGTGTGTGTGTGTGTGTGTGTGTGTTTGTGTGTGTGTGTGTGTGTGTTTCACGGTCATTGACTGTTAACATTCTGTCACTCACAGCACAGTGTATGAGGACAGTTTGGCAAAGCACCTGAAGAAGTGCAACTCAAAAGAGAAACCCAAACCTGTAAGAACACACACACACACACACACACACACACACACACACACACACACACACACACACACACACACACACACACACTAAACACATGTATGTCAATGTAACTTAACTAGAATAGGCCTACTGATGCCAACCACGACCTCCTCTCACTGCCTCTCTCTCTCTCTCTCTTTCTCTCAGGTGTATTTTGTCAAAGACATTAACACTGGGCCAGTTTGTGATGAGGACACTGTTTCAGACGAGGTAATTGTGCGTGTGTGTGTTTGTGTGAAGCTCAAAGATACCCAGTACTAAATTTGATCGTTCATTCTAGCGATAATGCTGTGTGTGTGTGTGTGTGTGTGTGTGTGTGTGTGTCAGGTGCCTCTGGCAGACTACTCTGCTGAGAAGATGGACAGACTACTTCAGAAACTCAGACAGGCCGTCAAAGGTATGTCACACACACACATACACACACACACACACACACACACACACACACACACACACACACACACACACACACACACACACACGTCAGACCATTCTTGCCTATAATTCAGATGTCACAACGTGTGTGTATGTTTGATACGCAGGCAGAGTGTTCTGACTAGTAAGTGTGTGTGAGGTTTGAATGTTTTGTCTTGTTGTGTTCTCAATAGTGTGTGTGCGTGTGCATGTGCGTATGTGTTGTCAGGTCTGAATGTGAGCCACAGGCAGAGTGTTCTTTCCCACGATGCCTTACATGACGCCCTCAACGACCCCAAGAATGGAGATTCTGCCCTCAAACACCTCAAGCAGCAGGTACACACACACACACACACTCACACTCACACACACACACACACACACACACACACACACACGCTAGTGCCCATGGAGGAAACGGTGTCTCTGAAGTGTTAATTGTGGTCATTCAGGCATTATACATGCACACACAGGTGTTCATGGTGTGTGTGTCTGTGTGTGTTTCAGGCATCTCTACTAGGCAACATGGAGCGTGTGTGTGTGCTGGGCTCCAAGAGGTGTGTGGTTGAGTTCGGAGCTGGGCGGGGCAAGCTCTCCCATTGGATACACGCTGCCGCCACTCAAGAAACACAAGACAACCTCCACTTCCTACTGGTGGAAAGGAGCACCACACGCTTCAAGGTACACCTCTCTCTTTCTCACACACACACACATACACGGGTGGTTGACGTTTAAGGGCGTAACGCCAAAAAAAAAAAAAGTTTTTCCAATTCCTGAAAAAATTGATTGAAAAAAATTGGAAAAAAAATTACGAAAAATAAAGCACTAGTCATTTTGCCTGATTTTTGCCATTTTTGAGAAGATGTGTCCTGCATCAGCACATTGCATAGGCATGTCACACCGCAGGAAAATGAAGTCGCACCACTGGAAGTTCACTTTATTATGGCCATTTTAATCCTTTTGTATACATGGCTGACATCTCAGCTCATGCTAACTTGATGATGATATTGTGTTTGATCTCAATATGTGTTTTCATTTATAAAAAACTTTTTTTCCTTCTATAAGAGCAGTCACACCACAGGACACAATAAAATGAACCTAAGCATTGCGTGACAGAAACATTGCAATATGAAGACATATTAAGAGGTTAATAGTCACCTTAAACTTCCAAAGCACTCTCCAATAACTGAGGTACTGACTGGTTAGGAGCCAGTCTTTAAGACCCTTGTAGTTGGCCTTGCAGCTGCCCGTTCACAAACACTGACATACATGTCACCCCACAGGACGCAATTTGTGTTACGAAATTGAACTTGTAGTTAATATTACTGTCTTGAGTTTTTTTCACATTCACATATCTTAATATTAAGTTAATATTTATGCAATCATGCCAAATGCTTCATACATTATTCAAATGTTGTTGGTTAATTTATATATATATAATATTCCAGGTTTCATTAATGTTACAGTCACACCGCAGGATATTTGACATATAAACCTTTACATAAATCTTAACAAAAATATTTCTTCTCATCTAAGAGTAATATGAAACATAATGTATCACATCTTCTTTCATTGACATTTGTTTTTTAAAGGAAAAATAACTGTTTTGTAGGTTTTTAACCAATGTTACGAAAAAACAAGGCGTCACGTCCACCACCCCCACACACACACTATTCATATTACAATATCATCCTCTGATTCCACACTACACACGGAAACTCAGCCAAAAGTGAGGTAACTGAGGTGTGTGTGTGTGTGTGTGTGTGTGTGTGTGTGTGTGTGTGTGTGTGTGTGTGTGTGTGTCTGTGTCTGTGTCTGTGTCTGTGTCTGTGTGTGTGTGTGTGTAAAGGTGGATGGCAAAAATAAGGGATCAGACTGCACGTTTGAGAGGCTACAGGTGGACATTCAGCACTTGGACCTGAGTGAGTAACACACACACACACACACACACACAAATAACTACATGTATGGACCTATAAACAAATACCATGTTTTCATTTCACTCTTTCCTTAACATTTTATTAACATGGCACATTTACACTCATTTACAGTGTGTGTGTGTGTGTGTCTGTGTCTGTGTCTGTGACTGAACCTGAGTCAATAGAAAATTACACTTCAGTCTTCTAACATTTTATGAACAAGACTCATTTTGCTGTGTGAGTCTGCGTGTGTGTGCACGTTCAGTTGCATGTGTATAACGTGTAAAGGTGTGACTGTGTTTGCTGTGTGTACATGCTTGAGTGACATGAAGGTATAAATGTGTGTGCGTGTGTACGTGTTTGTGTGTGTGTAGGTAAGGTCCCGCTCCTTCAGGACAAGAGGCTGCCCGTGGTTGGTGTTGGAAAACACCTGTGTGGAGGAGCCACAGGTAATCACACGCACACATAGATATACACACACACATACATAGAGAAGCATAGAACACACACACACACACACACACACACATATTCACCTGTTTGCAGCAGCGACAGGTAATCACTCGCACACATAGAAAAACACACACACACACACACAGACACAGATACATTATCCACGTTTGTGGAGCAGCAACAGGTAGTACTTCACCTCCTCACAGTCACACAGAGGTAAACACACACATAGACAGATACATATTTATACACACAGATAGCCCCTCCTCTTTTCTCTCACTGCTTCATTTTGTTTCTCAATCCATCACCTTCACATCTCTCTCTCTCTCTCTCTCTCTCTCTCTCTCTCTCTCCTCCACAGACTTGGCTCTGCGTTGCCTGTTGGAGAGATCCAGTTCCGCTGCTGCTGCTGCTGATGATGATGATGATGATGATGATGCCGAAGAGCAGCCGGCTAGTAAGCGCTTGAGGGGGGAGGCGGGGCATGTGGACCTATCGGCATGGCAACCCCGGGTGATTGGCGTGTGCATCGCCCTCTGCTGCCACCACCGCTGTGACTGGAGGAGCTACGTGGGGCAGGACTTCTTTAAGGGGCGTGGCCTAGGGCCGGCAGAGTTCCGAGCCTTCACGCGCATGTCCAGCTGGGCCACCTGCGGCATGACGGCCAATCACAGAGCAGGACAGACAGAGGGCAAAGGAGTCACAGAAGGGCCCGACAAACGACAAGTAGAAGAAGAACAAGAGGAAGAGCATGAGGAAGAAGAGATGGAGAATATTCCGGAGAGCCTGAGCAGGTCAGTTGAGCCTCTCACTCCTCTAATGTCAATTAGAATTTAGCAGCATTTGGCTTCTCCTGTCATTCCTTTACGTGTCTGTGTGTGTTTGTTTGTTTTCAGCATGAGCGTGCAGGAGCGAGAGCGGATCGGCCGGCTGTGTAAGCGCTTGATTGACGAGGGCCGCGTTCAATACCTGAAGAGCCGTGGCCAGGAGACGGGACTTAGCTGCTACATCGGTGATGACATCACTCTGGAGAACACGCTGCTCACCGCGGTACCCGAGCCATCGCTATAGTAACCTGTCACTATAGCAACACCACACCAACGCAGCAACAATGCAGAGGCAAGAGGATGGAGCTGGATGACGTCATCAAAAAGGGACGGTGTCTCTCAGATCGATGTTTTATTACGATACGCAGCTGGTAAACGAGTCCAAAGAGCAAAGACTGTCCAGTCAGAGACTATTGAGACTATTGAGACTAAAGAGACAGAAACACTGAAGAGTTACAGAGTTCATGTCTAGTCGGACGCCACAGGAAGTAGAGGACAAGAACATGGCCGCCGCCACACAAGAAAGGGGAAGGACAGGACACAGACTCAGCTGCTGACGCCTGTGACGTGTGTGTGTGTGTGTGTGAGAGAGTTTGCGAGCCAGCAGCTACACGTCACACGCTCCCTCCAGGTTGACATTCAGCACGGACGTAAACGTGGCCTGGGACTCTGCCTCTGCAACACAAACATGCACACACAGACACATGCAAACACACACACACACACACACATGAAAACGCATACAGGCACAGATATGAAAGCACACACAAAAACGCACACACATGAAGATGAAGACACGCACGCACGCACGCACACACACACACACAGAGTCATTATAGTTCAAAACATGTAAACATTGTGACAAAAAGCTGTGCAACATCACAGAGGAACACATTACAACATGTTAAACTGACATGAACGTCAGCAAGAACATAATCCCAGTGCAATACATACTGTACATCAACCAATAAACACACACGCACAGTCTCATGTGCGCACCATGACTTTTAACACGTTTGTGTGAGTATTTCGAGCTCAGCAAGACCTCTCTAGCGAGAGGTAGAGGTGTGTATGTGTGTGTGTGTGTGTGTGTGTGTTACCTGTGTGTGCTGTGCACATTGAGAGCAGCTGGACCTTTCTTGAGGGCCTCTCGTATATAGAGGTCTGTGCGCGTGTGCGTTTTATATCTGTGTGTGCAGTGCACATTGACAGTAGCTAGCTCTCTTCTGGGACTTTCGAATGTATAGGTGTGTGTGTGTTATCTGTGTGTGCGGTGCACGTTTAGAGCAGCGAGACCTCTCTTCGGGGACTATCGTATGTAGAGGTGTGTGTGTGTGTGTTATCGGTTTGTGCGGTGCATGTTGAGAGCAGCGAGACCTCTCTTCGGGGACTCTCGTATGTAGAGGTGTGTGTGTGTGTGTTATCGGTTTGTGCGGTGCATGTTGAGCACTGCTAGACCTCTCTTCCGGGACTCTCGTATGTAGAGGTGTGTGTGTGTATGTGTTATCGGTTTGTGCGGTGCATGTTGAGCACTGCTAGACCTCTCTTCGGGGACGTGTGTGTGTGTGTGTTATCGGTTTGTGCGGTGCATGTTGAGCACTGCTAGACCTCTCTTCCGGGACTCTCGTATGTAGAGAGTCATGAAGTCGCGTCCCCACAGCTCTCGGTCGTCCTCTTCTTCCGGGACCTCGCTCTCCACCTCTGGCAATGTCACTTCCAACGTCAGAGGGTTGTCTCGGAAGTTCACAAACCTGAACAGACACACACAGGAAGGTTTTTGTTTAATGACTTTGCGATTATGAATGAATGAGTAAGGAAGGATACGACTTTATCTTATTTTTTGAAAACCTTTTTAATTGATGTTTATTATTGCGGTTGTATATGATTTTTTTTTATTATTCCTTTATTGTTTTTTTATTGTTATGATTGGTGTGTGTGATTTGAACTATTAAAGCAGCAGATGTTACACCCACACCTGCTATATCCTTTACTTTGTTGTTAGTTACTACGTGTATTAGTGTGTGTGTGTGTGTGTGTGCAGGGCAGCCAACGGGGGGACAAACGGGTATGTTGTCCTGGGCCCAGAAATGGGTTGTCTTGTGATTGTATCTGCAAACTATGAGACGGTGGGGCCCTTCCTGATGGCTTTGTCCTAGGCCCAGGCAAACCTGTCAGTGCCCTGTGTGTGTGCGTGTGTGTACCGTAGGTTGCTCATGTCCTCCATGACAGACGGTATGTCCCTTAGCTTGTTGCTTGTGAGTACTAGCGTGTCTAGCGAGGCCATGCAGCTGATGTTGTCAGGAAGACGCTCCAGCCCATTCCTGTGAAGCCACAGAGTATGCAGCTTCTCCATCCTACACACACACAATACACAGACATATTCATATGCACACGCATATAGTATATAATATACCTGATGTAGGAATAGATCATGTTGTATATTTGGGCCCATTTTTAGTCTGTGTGTGTGTGTGTGTGTGTGTGTGTGTACTGTACTTGTGTATATACTTTGCCAGGTTTTCCAAGATATTAGACCCCATCTTCAGCCTGTGTGTGTGCGTGTGCCTGTACTGTGCTGTACTGTGCTGTACTGCAGGCTACTGTACTTGTGTATATCCTCTCGCAGGTTTCCAAAATATTTGACCAAATATTTTGTGTGTGTGTGTGTTGTACTTGTGTATGTCCTCTGGAAGGTTTTCCAAGATATTAGACCCTATGTTTATTGTGTGT
>NC_085862.1:15313895-15323895 GCF_034702125.1 Engraulis encrasicolus | reverse complement strand
GAAATAACTGGTCTGCCAATGTTGGCTCAAAAAGCACACACAAAACACACACAATAGTGTGTACATAGACATAAACCCCTTTTTAATGTGAAAAGTGACAACAGGTTTATTCAACAGTATGAGCAATATTAGTTCCTCTTTATTACAAAGCCATTTCTGGGAATAATCAGATTTAAAACTCTACCACTGCCGACTAAGTTATCAATATTGCATCTGTCACATGTCTGCAATTACATTGATTTTTTCCCACTTTGGTCAACTGGGGGTCCCCTGGCAGGTGGGGCCCTAGGCTGTACACATATCTAGCCTGTGTATTAATCCGGCCCTGATAACAGAACAGTCATGGGATCGTGGACCTATGGATCCGGAAAGTTGTAATGCTATTACAACTTTATGTTATGGCAAAGGTGTGACAACATTAATCCACTATCGCCTAGGTCTTTTAGTATGAACAAAATGCAATCCATGTCTAATAACCTCCCATTTCAGATGTATGTTGAAGGTTATGAAGACCAAGAGACAACCTGGTCAGCCCAACAAGCTGTCCAGAATCAGATCAGATTTCAGATCAGACTTCTTGCCTTCCACACAACATGCTTCAATATCTACACACACACACACACAGACACACAGACACAGACACACAGACACAGACACACACACACACACACACACACACACACACACACACACACACCGTTTGTGCCCTCCAGCATTAGAGCTGCAGGAGTTCTAGATGCCAGTCTCTGCATTAAAAGCTGGGTAGGCCTGTGGCGTACGCATGTCACAAGCAGCACTACTCCTTGTAGACAGCGTACAGAATGCAGAGAGCGAACAGACTCTCGTTCTTGAAGATGAACTCCACGAAAGTGTCCGCCGCGGGGCTCCACACGGCCCTGCTGGCGCACATCACACCACAGTCGTGAGCCTGTCCGATGGCCACGAAGCTCACCAGCTTATACCGGTCGCACAGCTGCGCTTTGGCAGCCTGCTTCACGCGCTCGGCCAGCGTCTTGGCCGTCTCCGCGCACGATGCCGCGCTGTACTCGGTACCCCCCAGCGTCGCCTCCACGACTGCCTTCACGGTGCTCCGCGCCTCCTCCTCGTTGAAGCGTTGCCATGGGGGCGGCTGGTACATCTGGTAGCGAGCGGGGGCTTCTGGAATGTTTTTGCCACTGCTGGAGGAGTTTCCCACGGAGGGGGTTTTGGGCATCGCCTGTAACCGCTCGTGGACTACTCCGGATTCTCTCGCGGTTAACCAGGTGGAGTTTGAGGTTCTCCTGCGCGTAGGCCTATCCTGCGCCACGGTGGAGTTGCTGCTCTGGCGCTGATATACATTTTTGTTCATTTTGCCTCGAGGCCCCGCGTCCAAAGATGCGCGAGTGGCCCTCAGCGTCTCCAGAGACAGGTGTCCGATGACGCGTCTCTCCTCCTGCATCATAAGTTGCTCTCTGGAACCTACGGACAGTTATAAAACTTTCCCAAACATCAGAGGACCAGACTCGAACTGAAGTAAGTGGAAAGGACGGAATGTCTTCGAGCTCCAAACAGCGGTCTGATAGCCTAAAACTACTGAATAACTGCTAAAACAGGTATAAATACCAGGGTAGAGGGTAGACGGGAATCTTCAGACTCGCCCTGAAAAAAAAACATCCGACGAGTTCTCGAGCAACACTGAGAAGGATCCGTCGTCTGGAGCGCGAGGACTATTGTGCGCTTCCTCGCTCACCTCGAGCGCACTCAAAACACTGGAGACAGTGGCGCGCGCGTAAATCTTCTCATGAGGGGCTTTCAGGAGGCGGAGACGGTACACACACACACACACACACACACACATTAATGCCTAGTGGAGTTTGATATTAACACTGAAGGGCAAACTTACAGTCTATCGCGAGGGAGAAAGCACTGATGCGTAACGCAGGTGCTTTAAGGACAACCCAAAAATAACACTTCAGGAATGTGTCAACTGCCGTCCATAAAGACTTGCTTTGTTTAGTTTTATTAAAGAGCTGCCACAAAAACACAAAATCAAAGACAAGCATCACAGAAAGGTCGACTTTTATTAAAACGTTTTTCCAAGATCCACACACACACGCACACATTCACACACACAGAAGAGGCAGAGTAGTATGTGACAGTGACACACACAGTGTAACAAAACACACACACATCCTCTACCAGTAGCAGTGACTCCCTACGTACAGGATATACAGTATAGGACCCATAAGCCCTTAGCTGTCAGAGATCTACAGGTATACAGACCTATAGGCTACTACAGGCCTAGCAATCCCATCACATGATACCTCTATAAAGACAAAAGCAGATAGCAAACCAGAGGAGAGAAGAGTAGGCCACTTGTCTAACCCAGCCATTGGGTAGAGTAGGCCACTTGCCTAACCCAGAAAGTGGGTAGAGTTGGCCTCTTCAGGTCTTCCCAGAAGATTAGCACCAAACACCCAAACACAGAAAAAAATGCTTTCACTTAGTCCATATGTCACCATGGTTACCCCTAAACGCTTCCTCCAATAGCGTCGAGGCGTTCACTCCCTTGTGCAAGTCAGAACCCCGGGGCTACAGACAGGGGCAAAGGAAAGGAAAACACAATCGGACCTTAACATTCGCATATGCACAGGTCCCTTTAGACAGCTCTACGTGGCTATGCTATGCGACCCCTCTCTCTAATGGAGATCGGTGCTGGGGAGCTTTAAGGCGTCAGGAAATACACTCCTCACCACACGGGGGCAGCAGAGGCTACAGTATAAAGGAATACCCAATAGCCCCATATACATTTCTACAGCAGAGATAGGCCCCATCTCAATGTCAAGTGTTCTATCCTTGCTAGGACGTGAAACGCCTAGTGATTGGATACTCCGCGGAGTTCACCAAAGAGTATCCAATCACTGGGCGTTTCACGCCCTGGGCATTGAGAAAGAGCCATAGTGACGGTTTAAAAGGAACACCCAGTAACCCAGCACATTTCCACAGGGAGACGGTGCTCTTGAGGATTTGTGGGGCTAGCAGAATTCTAGAACAGAAGGAATAACAATCTGGGCCAATGAGAGCCGCCCTTTCCAACTGCCCAATCAGAGCTGTCTGGTGAAGTAAACATCCAGATGTAAAGATAACCACACTGCCATCGCCACTACTGATGCTGCTGAGGCACTTTCCCATTCATATCGGCATATCATGCACATCTAATCATTCACTCATATCATACAATATCATCACCTATTCATCTCACTCTCTCACTCTCTCACTCGCAACCCCTCTAGAGGGACTAGGTGACGACTGGCCTAAATAGATCAGAGGGCATGAGAACACTTAAATGGGCACAGGGGGCATTTGAATGTTTGACATGGGCACATGGGGGTATTGGAATTCTTCAAAAGGGCATAGAGGGCATTAGAGTTCGGCACAGGAAATTACAATGTTTAAAAGGTGGGCACAGAGGTCCTAAGAATGTTTTCTAGGGGCACAGGGGGGGGGCAAAAGAATGGCAACACGACAACCAGAAAAGACAAAAAGAAAAGAAAAAGAAAAGGCCTCTACGGACCATGCCCAGTTAGGGGCTCAGTACTGGGCATGCCCAGGGAGAGAAGGGGTTGTTCAGAGATGAGCACACACGCACCCTTCCATCTGCCCCAAGTCTTGCATACATTACTGATAGACATGAGGAGGGGGTGGGACACAGGTTGTGGTCCAGGGGGGGTGAGGGGGAAGAGGGGGGGGGGGGGGGGTGTTTGGAGGATCAGCAGCATGGTGGCTGGTGGTGCGTTGCGACTGGGACGGGGGTGAGGTGGGCGGGTTGGGGTGAGGAGACTGAACAGGGGGATGGGGGAGGTGGGCAGGTCCATTGTTGTGATGGAGCAAGGGGTCCTCCTTGGAGGTCCACAGCGGTGTGCGGTCCTCATTTGAGGTCCAGGATCATGCTGGCCGGGTTCTCCAGGTACGACTTCCACAGGTTGGAGAAGCGGCACATGGTCGCCCCGTCGATGATGCGGTGGTCAGCTGACCAGCTCACCTGCACAATATTATATTATAGATAAATGACTACTCGACTGTGGGATTACACAGACATCAGATTATAGATAAATGACCACTTTGACCCATTAGCAATGTGTGTTTGGGTAGTAAGATGAACATTTACTAACCATTTTGTCTGGTCATGAAAAAGTTAATTTAGAGCCCAGTAAAATCTATCAGTATTATATAATTTTACTCTGAATACTATTATAAAGCTGTTTTAACAATAGTCTACCATGATGTAATGGTCCAATGTCATGCTAGGATCTCTTAGCATTATAGTATTTTGCTAATACAATCATGAAGATATTCTAAGTGATGACCAGTTGACATCTTACCTGCATGATGTGTGCCTTCACGATAGAGTCATTAGGGCCAAACCGTGGCAGCACCTGAGAAACACAGAGAGGCTGGTCAGCATTGTTTGTTTACTATGCGAAGAGCTGGATAAGAGGCTTAGAGGCAGAGAGGTCTGCGAGTGAGCTGAACTGGGAAGCGCTTGAGTGAAAAACCTCAATCTGTTACATCGTTCGCTACTGGCCTATGCACGTAAGAGGAGCAAAGGGCTCAAGGCAAGTAAGTTGTACGCTAAAAAATTATGCCACAAATGGGTGATTCTCACGAAACGCGCAACAAAGGTGTTTTGACAACCATTGTTTCAAAATGCTTTTTTGATTGAATTTCTTTTTGAATCGGTTACATTTAAGTGTACAGTTACTAAGCACAATAATATCAACTTACCTGACAACTATTTAAAACATTTTTTTTTATGTTTTAAAAGTCCATGTCTGCTAAAATGCTCATTACCGCAATTTTTTTCTTTCATGAAATGTATTAGGAAACTTAATTGTTCTTGCAGTTTTGTTCATTGAATATTGATAGTTGTACTAGGGGCTACATAAAACACTCAAAAAAGTATTTTATTTTATTATTGTAGTTTAAGAATTTTACCATTTTACCTCATTACCGCAATAGGATCATTTGTTTTCCTCTTTAATTTTAGAATAAATCAGTGAAAACCTACAATTTCGGTCCAAAAATATATTGAAGTGAAAGAAACATGAAAGGCACTGTGTTCATAAAAAATATATATGAATACAGTTTTCCTTTAGTACTTTTTTTTACAATTAAGTGCTCATTTCGGTAATGAGGGATACATTTCGGTAATGAGAATGAGTTTTCGGTAATGAGAATAAGGAGGAATAAATTGAACTAAAGCCTAATATTAGTAAATGATGTGATTTGTTATTATTATTAGCACAACGACAGAGTCTCCAGGGCAGAACTAATCAAATGACACCTAATAAGATGATAAATATATTCTATATAAAACCATTCATTAAGCTACTGAAGGATATTGGGATTCAAGACTTGACCCAGCCAAAGACCATAAAAGACCATAGGTCAGGGGTGGGGAACCTGTCTCGAGGGCCATTTGAGGCCGTTTAATCAGGCCCCCGATATAAATTCAATGTTATGCAGCTTCACATGAAATATGACATATTTTGTAAAGGAATCAACATTTGCAATACAATTAAGTTATATTCAGGGGAACTAGAGAAGGTGGGGTCTGTTTTAAAGGTGGCTGCCTTCAATATAGGCCTAATGTGCAGGGGGAAATCCTGGTTTGCGTTCTTAATGCGGCTCTCTGAGAACTTTTACGGCCCTTAGATGAATTTGAAGAGGCCCCTCGAATGAAAAAGGTTCCCCACCCCTGCAGTAGGTGAAGAGGCGAGGCCCCTCCTGGGCACCAAAGTAACATCATAGTATAGGGCAGTGGTTCTTAACCTGGGGTGCGGGCACCCCCTGGGGGTGCGCCAGAGATTTCAGGAGGTGCGCAGAATTTTGTATGTGTTGAGGTTGTGACCAAAACACTATAGTTAGGTCAAATTAAGACCAAATTAGAACATGTTATGTTCCCCATTTTAAGCCATTAAGGTATTGATTAATGTCAAGAATCATTGTAATTAATCACTTAAAACATTTTTTTGTGCATGTACACGTGCAGAGGTTTGTGTTGGGGGTGCGCGGCTTGTCTTCGGCACAGGAAAGAGGGTGCGTTAAGTAAAAAAGGTTAAGAACCACTGGTATAGGGGGTGAAGGCCAAGGGGTGCACTCTGAAGTTAAAGTTAGTCCATCATCAAAACACCGTAGGGTAGACACCTGATGACCCCAATGAAGAGCATACATCCCACTCCTCATCCCCACCCTGAATGACATCACAACTCACCACTGATCTCTCCAGCCAAAAATCTATAGTGGACCAGAAATCTAAATCTGTCATGAGAAGGAAAATCATGTCGCAGTGCGAGGTCGTGCACTGGACTTTTTTTCTGACTCAGCACGCATCGGCAACTAGGAAGTAGGTAGTAGAAGGAACAAGAGATGACTAGAGTAGCTTGTATGGTATGTGGGTTCGGTACACCTTAGTTTAAGGGTCACAGTTCAGTACATTTTCGGTACAGTATCACCATAATGCTGTCCGGACCAAAGCTGGAATTCACAATGAACGTTATGTGTTATGAAATATCACTGAACACCACTAACTGCTTGTGTTGCACATTGCACATCAATGGCAGTCATGGGTTAGGTCATCATCAGACTCCCGATTCCCGACCCGCCAGGTTGGTGGAGGGAGTAATTAACCAGTGATCTCCCCCATCCTCCTCCATGACTGAGGTACCCTGATCATAGTACTGCTCCCATTCAGGTGCTATTGGGGATGAGGCATAAATGCCATTCTTTTGTGTGCAGTGTTCATGTGTGTGCTGTGGAGTGCTGGATCACAATGACAATGGGAGTTGTAGTTTCCCAAGTGGGCTTTCACTTCACTCGCATTTTTGAAAAAGAAAAAATGTTTGGTTTTCAGGACAATATCAGACATGCCCATAATTAGTATAGGGTGCATGAAACACAGAATTAAAACGTTGCAAAATCCTGCTCTTCTCTTGCAGTATTGTTCCGTTGCACTACCTTAACTTCCTTGTCATTTTCTAGCATGTTTGATACTTGTCAACGGGTGGCACAATAGACTTGGAATTTTGAATTGCTGTGAATGGGCATTTTCAGCTAAATCAGTGCAAAGTGCATTTTGAGGCTGTTTTGATCCAGTTGCCTCTCCACTTACCCAGGACATCAAGAACCCACAGCATGACTAAAAGATGGGTACATGGGTGTTTGAGCATGGCTACAGAATCGGAGTATGGGGGCTGAAACCTTGTTAGAGGTTGCAAACAACATGCATAAGCAGTTTCTAATTTGGGAAAGTGTAAAGGCAACTACAGCATTCCTCCAAATTCTTCTTACTAGTTTTGATTGAAATATTCTAAAAACTGCTTCACACTGAATTCGCTAAAAAGGCCTATTCACTGCTATTTCAAATGCCAAGCCTTTTGTGACACCACAAAGATTTTGGAAGGAAGTCAAGTTAGTAAAAAAGGATAAATACTCAAACCCACTACAAATGAGGGTATGACAACCAAACACAGGAAGCAAAAAAACCTGTCAATTTCTGGAAAAGCACATAGACTTGAAGTGAGTCGATTTTGTCTCCCAACTTTTTCCCTTTTTGCCATCTACGCAATCTGACAACTTCACTGCGAGTGCTGGCTTCGTTGTTTGCAATTGCCTTTGCATTGGGTGACATCACTAGGCAATTTGATCATTTTTTGCATCAAAAGACCACATTGATTCATGGGTTGGCATGTGAGCAAGAATTAAGTTGTGACTTGCTACTCTCAATGAACTCTCACAACAGGGTTTCTGGCCCATAGTCGATTAAGTTATTGTTCTTCCAAGGGTGGGACAAAATGTAAATGTTACCACAACATTAGCCAGAAAGGATGAGAACAGAAAAATGGTCTATGAACAACACCTATATGACCACTGAATTTAGCCTATGTAATGTATATGGAGATGATCACTTTTACAGACAACCCCCATTAGATGAAGGAACTATTGCATATTGTGGCATTTACTTTTGCTTTGTTTACTTACAATATTGTATATCGAATATCCATTCAATTGTATATTTCAACCTGAAATGGATGCAATTTCACTTAACACTTCCATCAAGTGCTTTAACTATAATTAAGTGACATAGTGACAATATTTATACTGCAAAAATATAATTTCTATTTAAGGTTGCAGTTGCATGTTTAAAAATGTACATAAATAAAAAGCGAAATACATATATGTCATGAAAATATATTCTAAATGTAAATCACCATAGAGTCTCATTACCGAAATTGACAATCCTCATTACCGAAAGGTACTTAAAACATTGCGGTAATGAGAATGTGTATTGCGGTAATGAGATGGCTCAGCACAATAATGCTAACTGTAACTTGAGTAATTATGACATAGCTAATTCATGACCATTGTTGAATTCTGAAAAGGAATACCCTATTACCAAGCAAGTTTAAAATGAAAAAATCTTTTTCATTTCGAAATATTGACTGATTTCGGTAATGAGAACCACTTTTGTCGTATTTGCATATTTTTGAGACAAATTGTGACATTTTACAGGCACAAACAATAAGGCTGACTAATCATGTAGCCATCTTGAATCTCCTGTTAGTACAGATGAATTGGAGGTAGTTTCAGCTCATATTGAAATTCTGATGGCTTTTAATTGTAGTTCTGAAATATATTGCGGTAATGAGAAGAAAAACTTGGGGACACAATCTTTTCTTGAAATATTCATTAGTGTTCATTATTTAAATTGCCAACAAGGAACACTTAATGAAACTTCGGACATAGACTAACGCTCTTGTAGTGTCATTTATGCATTTTTAAATTTTTTATTATGTTTTACCCTAATTCAAAGACCAGAAATTTTGGTCGGGACACATTTCGGTAATGAGAATTTGCCTATAAAATGCATAAATAGTGGAAAATAAAAATAATATTTTTTAAAATGAACTAGTGTGCCAGAAAGTACACGTCTCGCTCTACAGTCATGTATATTATCAAAAGAATCCCTGTTATATTTAACCATTAAAAAGTCATTGCCATTGTTTTTTTTAGGTTCGTGAGAATCACCCAAATGTTTAAAGTGATACTGTCCCATTTTTGGAAATAAGCTTATTTTACACCTCCCCTTGAGTTAAACAATAGGGTTTTACCGTTCTCCTGTACTTTAAACCGTTTTCTAGTTATGGCAGTGCAAATTTTACCTCCCAGCTAACAGTTAACATTGAGTCCTATGAGACCAGTTAGCCGCGAGCTGGTCTCATAGGACTCAATGTTAACTGCTAGCATGGAGGTAAAATTAGCACTGCCACATCCAGAGAACGGTTGAAAGTACAGGAAATGGTAAAACCCTATTATTTAACTCAAAAGGGAGGTGTAAAATAAGCTTATTTCCAAAAATGGAACAGTATCACTTCAGGCTCATGCTAAGAGATGCATGCATTGCTTCAGGTGTTCTCTTCTCACCTGGACTTTCCCCAGAGCTCCGATGGCCACCTCAGGAGGCAGAATCACAGGCTTGGCATAGGTGCCCCCGATCTGGGAGAGGGAGAGAGAGAGAGAGAGAGAGAGAGAGAGGTAGAAAGACAGATGATATGAGACATCATCACACAAGGACATCAGACCTCCAAAGAATGATACAAACTGTCCACTCTACTCTACTAAGACTTGACCACATTGGTGAGCAGTGTAGCAATGTTAACAATGCAACAATGCAAACATGAGGATCAATGCTCTGCCAAAACACATACACACAGACACAGACACACATCAGTGTTCTTCCATCGGCCCACACACACTCACATCAACCCCCCACGCACACACACACACTCACCGATCCGATGTTGGAGAGTGTGAAGGTTCCTCCGGTGAGGTCTTGTGTGCTGAGCTGTCCGGACAGGCCCAGGTTGTGGAGCCGGTTCAGCTCCGCCGCGATCTCAAACACACTCAGCATCTGAACATTCTTCACATTGGGGACCAGCAGCCCCTGGGCCGTATCCATGGC
>NC_085862.1:15281395-15308895 GCF_034702125.1 Engraulis encrasicolus | reverse complement strand
GATTTGGCCATATGTTTAGGGTCATTGTCTTGCTGAAAGACCCAGTGACGACCCATCTTCAGCTTTTTGGCAGAGGGCAACAGATTTTGATTTAAAATGTCCTAGTATTTCAAAGCATTCATGATGCCATGCACCCTAACAAGCTTCCCAGGGCCTTTGGAAGCGAAACAGCCCCACAGCATCACTGACCCACCCCCATACTTCACAGTGGGTATGAGGTGCTTTTCAGCATGCGCATCTTTCGTGGCACGCCAGACCCACTTAGAGTGTTTGTTGCCGAAAAGCTCAATCTTGGTCTCATCTGACCAAAGCACACGGTCCCAGTTGAAGCCCCAATACCGCTGGGCGAACTCCAGACGTTTGCGTTTATGATTGTGGGTGAGGAAAGGTTTTCTCCGTGCATGCCTCCCAAACAGCTTGTTGGCGTGTAGACAGCGCCTGATGGTTTATTTGGAGACTTTGTGACCCCAGGATGCTACCATTTGTTGTAATTCTGTAACAGTGAGCTTTGGAGATATTTTGATTTCTCTTACCATCCTCCTCACTGTGCGTGGTGGTAAAATAAACTTGGGTCCTCGTCCAGGCTTGTTTACTACTGTTCCAGTTGTTTTGAACTTCTTAATTATTCCTCTCACAGTAGATATGGGCAGCTGCAGTTGAGTGGCAATCTTCTTGTAGCCTCTGCCTGACCTGTGAAGGTCGACGCACATCTTCCTCACTTGTATGCTGTGTTCCTTTGTCTTTCCCATGTTTAAGAGTGGATAAGAGAAATGGCCTCGGTGTCACGTCATAGTTATACCCCAGGGAAACAGGAAGTGATGAATTACTAATTAAATGTTCCTACATACTCTGGTAAACTTTGTAAACTACTGTAGAAATGACAGAAATGCTTCAATTATATTTATTTCCTGGGAATTGTTAAGGGTGCCAATAATTGTGGAACAGGTGATTTAATGAAAAATAATTATTTTTTAGTCAGGGATTTTTTTTTATTTTCCTACAATTCATTTGAGTTGAAGGCTACATTTTCCTACAATTTTCAGTGTGACAGTATTCTTCTGCAATAAACACTGAATTTATTTTAAGGCTTTTAACACATCTCAACCAGGGGTGCCAATAATTATGGAGGGCACTGTATAATAAATAAACACACACAGACTAGTGGTGCTCATTGGCACTGCCACTGGCACTGATTACAATTTGATTCAAATCAATTCAGTCCGATTCTGTGATGCATTGCAATCAGGGGCGGAGCTGGGGGGGGGGGCACCGGCGCCAAAAACCCCCGGCCCCGGGCCCGAGGGGTCCCAGAGATGCTCTTTACTTAGCGTCCCATGAAGATGAGGTCCCGATATGACGCGATGCGTTGATACGCGCAGTAGCGAATGTCAGTGTAGTACTCTATACCGCCGATAATGTGGTTGAGGGGAGACTCATAGCTTATTACGAGGACAGACTCCAGCACGACGGTGGGGCTTTTAAACACTATTACCAATGGCACAGTAGTGGTACTTTTTGTTAATATATAGCCAACAGGTCATTACATGGGCGGAAGAATATGCACAAAAATGTTTAAAATGACATTAAAGATCTTTTAAGAACGACGTACAGGGTTTTTTAAATTTTTACATTGCGGTCTGGAATTGTGGGAGATAACACATGATTGGCTGAGTTTAGAACCCTGCTCTGGCTGTATGTAAACAGAGCGTGAGCTGCCATAGTCACCCAAAGCGGATTCTGCCCAGATACATGGGATAGTTGCCTTCTTTTTTAATAGTGGTTTCTAGCCAAATTAAATTCATCATGGTTGTCAGTGAAACGCTGGCTTTTGTTTTAATCTCCGTTGTATGCCTTCTGCCTTCTGGCCTGATTGAAGGCAGAATATAGCCTAAAATGTATATTTGTCAATGTCAAAGGCATACGTTAACAGTGTGGACTCGCGAGAAAATATGGATAGCCTACTAAAAAGATTCTACGAAGAAGACAAGGTAGGGACAGAAGGGTTTTATTATCATGTCCGCCGCGGCATGTCATCTCCACCGCACCACGTCTAAATTGTTGTCACTTTTGTTTTGTACTGCACAGTCATAAAGTAGTCTTCAGCTAGCTTGGCTAACCGGAGACAAGGTGTAGCCTACTTTACCCGGTATGTGTAGGTTACACAATCCATGGCAGGGCTCGGGCTGCTTATGGAACTATACCTTTATAATTTAGTAGCCTAACCTAATCAGTTCCCGAATTGCGAATAGACTGCTGCTGTGCTGACTTTTGAACACCACAGTAGGCAATACCCACTGAGGTTGGTTGCCTTTAGCTCTGGTTAGCATGATGTAGGCAGGCAACCGTGGTGAAGGACTGTTAGACTACTGTATGCATACGAAGTGAAGAACATATGGGCTAATGTTGTGTTAAGCTAGATAGAACTACTGTAATCGGATATTAACATGGTGGTTATGCATGGCATGGAAGTTGCCTACTGCGCACTGTGCTGCGCAGGATTTGATAGTTGCCATGGTTTTTCAAATTGTTTATCTGCTGCCTTGATCCATGTGGTGATAGCCACGTTGTTTAACAGTGTTAAAATATAGGTTATTTCAAAACTATGAGACGGTTTAAATCCGGTGCGCGTAAAAAGAGAGAGCGAGTGGAGGCACAGCAGAGGAGACTTGCTGTTACATCGAGCTGTGCTCCACTGACGTTTAGCCAAAGTCAGCTCTCTCTCTCTCTCTCTCTCTCTCTCTCTCTCTCTCTCTCTCTCCCTCCTCTTTCTCCTCCTTCTTCTCTCTCTCCTCTCCTCCCTCCCTCTCCTCTTTCTCTCTCTCTCTCTCTCTCTCTCTCTCTCACACTCACACACACACACACACACACACGCACACACACACACACACACACACACACACACACACACACACACACACACACACACACATTTTGAAATTGTAAATGCCTTCATTGCTGGTATTTTTTTAAATAGTAAGGAAAGGGGCCTCTGAAACATCTCTCGCCCCCCCTGCCACAATACCAGTGCTCCGCCACTGATTGCAATGCATTACAATTCTACACATTTTTCATCAGTCATGAGACAATACAAGCAGTCAGATACTGAACAACATTTTATTGGCCTGGGTGTATATCAGTCTTGCAGTTTTCAATGTTTTAAAGTGCTTTTGAGTTCATTTGCTCTGGAAATACCCACAGAAGTAATTGAAACTTGCAAAAATATGCTGAATTGATTATGGCATTTGCCGAAATCGATTATTGAATTGTCCTGCCCCGCATCGCGATGCATTGCCAAATCAATTATCTTTGACACCACTAACACACACACACACACACACACACACACACACACACACACACACACACACACACACACACACACACACACACACACACAGTTACCTTCCCCTGCGTCAGTCTCAATGTCTACCAGTGGCGTCCCCACCAGTGCGATGTCCTCAATCTCGTAGTAGATCTTCTTGATGACGCCATCGTAGCGACTCGTGATGGTGACAGAAGCCTTGTCACTCTGCACCTCACAGATGCTGTCGAACTGGGACACTTTATCACCCTCCTTAACGTACCTGCACACACGCACACACACACACTTGTCTATTTTTGTTCACGAAGATAACATCACAACAATAACTTGATGCCTCTAACTATTAAATTACAGCGCATATTCACACAGTCTCACTGACTGCCGTCTTATAGATAGCTCTATCAGATCACACACACAGTCATCATTGCCGAACCCGATGTGCTACATTCCCATCCTCTTGTTCGTATGAATACTTGAACACTTTCACGACCTTATCCTGAACCCCTGTGGAGCTGCCATTTGCTTTCCATTTTAGATAGAATTAGAACAACTTTATACAGACAATAATAACTTGTCTAAGACGGAAGCACGAAATTATGGCGCCATCCCGTGGCGTTTAGCGACCTGACGCTTTAATTATGCAGGAAAGTCTGCAATGACAACAAACACCGCAGAGTGCAGACAGACGACCTACCATTCCTTCACCGTGACTTCCCGGATGCCCTCGCCAATATCGGACAGTTTGAACTGTAAAACCGGACCAGCGGCCGCTACAAGGAAACAACCAGAGGAGAGGAATGTGGTTACTTGTTTCCAACTAGGTCTCTATGCTGTTAAGTGAACACAAGGACAAGGACTCTCTCTCGCTCTCTGTCTCACAAACACACATACCGCAGGTGGTCTGGAAGTGCCGGTGGGGGCTGGGTGTAATGGGGAAGGCATGGGGGATGCGCTCGAGGCAGGCTGGTCGAACTCTGGAGCAGCAGTGTTTGAAGTGGTGTGCTGACGCCTGGAACGGAAACAATCACATACGATGTCATTTCAGATGTCAGCCTGCAAGTCGGTCGGATGCACAATGTCAACAATAAGACTATCCACGCGGAAGCAATACACAGTTCCCAGACCACAGTCATCCATAAGTTTGTTAAATGCAACCCATCGTGACTTATTTTCTGTCTGTCCTTCTGAAATGTTGCAGACTGTGTGAGCGTTTGACCCAGCAGCGTCTGCTGTTGCTTTGGAAAGTGAGGAGACAGCACAAGATCATCAACCCAACATCCAGGGAGCACAAGATCAGCAGTTTGAATCGGAACATCATCTCATGCATCGTCTGTTGACCCGACAGAGGGCAAGGGGATCTATAGAGGTGTGTGGAACACGCCCTGCACACAAAACCAACACATGGAAGCAAACTCAAACTAACAACGTAAGTTGTCTTCAACCGACAACAAAACTATTCACTAAGGTTGCACACACACACAGTAGCACAGTGGCTAGCGAGCTAACACCGAGGACTCACTAGTCTCCTAGCCGAGCAGTGTTGCCTCTCTCCGGCCACACTAACTCATCTCCTCTCGGTTAACTCTGCTTGCCAGTCACGGTGCTCGACTCTGGGAACAGCAAGAGTGGTCTGTGGAAATGCACATTATCGCAAACCTACCAAACGCCTCACAAGAGTGAATGAACCCCTCAGTGAGATAACCGCAGCCATCTTTCCCCTAGCTTCTCATCATCCGGATGTGACGACACATGCACGCCCCTCAAGAAGAGCCAATCAGAGAAGGCGTGTTTGTGGGGTGTCGCTGGAAAAACGACTCCCCATCTGTCCGCTAGAGGGAGAACCAGAGACGGTTTAAATGCAGAATAGAGGATCTTTGGGAGAACTTTACCTCCATGGGATCAACTCAAAATGACAACATTGAACCAACCACTGAGAATTGTTCTTTAGGTTAGTTATACAAACTAGTGAATTAAACTCAAGGGTGGAAAGTAAGTAACTAATTACATTTACTCAAGTACTGAACTTGAGTAGCTTTTACTTTAAGTCGTTTTTAAAATTAGTACTTTTACTTGTAGGCTACTTGAGTTGGCCTAGGCTACATTTTGACAAAATCCTGCACACAATAATAAAACAATCTGACGGCAATTTAATTTTATGCAGGATTGCACACATCCACTATTTTACTTGTCCCCAAGGATGGATTACTGCAAGGGCCTACCGGGCCCAGGCCCAGGGGCCCAAGAGTCCAGAGGGCCCTGAAGCCCAATCCTCTAAATTTCCATTCTCATGTTGTGTAAAATCACACTTTTAACAACTCTATTTTCACATATTTTCAGGGGGAAAACCCCCTGAATGCCCAACAATATAGGGTCTCTAACATCTGGAGGGGGGCCTTTCTTGTTGTCTGGCCCAGGGGCCCAGGGCGTCATCATCCATCCCTGCTTGTCCCACCTATCTTAGATGATGACTGGTGACGAGCATGAGATAGGCCTAGAGGATAGGGTGATATTCAAGAAAAAGAAACATTGAATTAGGAAAGCTAATTAAAAGTAACTAGGTACTTTTTACTTTGACTTACTTTATTTTACTTT
The DNA here is from genome assembly GCF_034702125.1 of Engraulis encrasicolus. NCBI lineage: Eukaryota > Metazoa > Chordata > Actinopteri > Clupeiformes > Engraulidae > Engraulis > Engraulis encrasicolus. The sequence continues at coordinate 15,302,981 of NC_085862.1, read as the reverse complement.
GACTCTTTCTCATTATCATTAGGCTATCATTATCACGTGAGCAGATTTTTATATAGATAGGCCTATCTTTCACCTTTACTTGAGCACAATTTTGTACTTTTTCCACCTCTGAATTTAATTTAGCCATATTCTTAGCATGCTATTCTTCTCTTATATGGGTTTGGTTGTCGCAAAGGCTTCAACATCCAATGTCTATAGTTTCTTGCATCACAACTATCTCATTCATGTGTATAATGGCAATAAATACTTTCTATTCTATTAAATTCTGTTCTGTTCTATTCTGAATAACATCACCTGGATGAATGAGAAAGTTCAGAGAGTCCGAGATTCAGTCAGAGACGGATTATGACTCCATCGGCCTCTGGGCCAGACAACAAGAAAGCCCCCCTCCAAGAAAAGGCGTTTAATGAAGGCATTAGAGCCTTCGTTTTTGGGGGCGTTGGGGGTTTCTCACCCGAAAAAAAGAGAAAAGAAAACAAAGGTGCAATTTCAACACAATATGAGGACATAAATATAGACCAATAATGAAGGGTTTTTTGTAGCAGAGGCTTGGCCTTCAGGGCCCCCTTGGCTCTTGAGTCCCTGGGCCTGGGCCCAGTAGGCCTGTGCAGTAATCTGTCCCTGGATTCAGCCATCCCAACCCAGCAGCATATACCAATAGACTATAGCATATTGCCTGACTCTTTTATTCAAGGCGACTTGCAGTTATTTACAGGGCTACCTATTTGTTACCCTTGAGCAGATTGGGGTTATGTGACTAGCTCAAGGGCACATCAGCCATGGAGTGAAGTAGGCAGTGCAAGGTTAGGATTTGAACCCATATTGAAAGACCAACTGCCTGCACCTCCCTAACCATTAGACCACGGCTTTCTACAGATACATTCTCACAATGTTACAGATACAGAGAAACAATTAGAAAAACAGAAGCAAAACAATAACTGGTTGTGGTAAACCTGTGCTGTTCTCTAGGCTAGTGAAGTAGCTTTGTCCTGCCTTTAACATATCAGTCTAGCTATGTAAATATTCTATTCTATTCTATTCTATTCTGTTCTATTCTATTCTATTCTATTCTATTCTGAACTAGAAGCACTCAGAGAGCACAAACCTCTACCAAGGCCATGGGTCACTGACACAATAACATGTACACACTGTGGAATCCATGCCTATAAATATAAGACTTTTGAGGTCTTTCTGCCATCTTTTTGTAGAGCTAGAAACGTGAATGTCAAAATTCGCCCCTATCCCACAATGGAGAAGAATCTTTTTTTTGAAATTCTGTATCCGGATCACCACCAAAATGTAATCACATGTTCCTTTTGTCATTTCCAACAACTCCACAAAATTTGATCCAAATCCGTTCATAACTTTTTGAGTTCTCCTGCTGACAGACAAGGAACCAACCTTGGCGGAGGTAATAACATCACCTAGTCCTAGATGAATAAAAATATCCAAGTCAAGTCAAGTCAAGTGTACTTTATTGTCAAAAATCTATGTAACAGACTTGGCACAGAAGTTTGAAATTGCGTTTGACCAGTCTCCAATGTGCAGTTTAATTAAAAACATTTAAATAAGACATTGATAATAATCTCTCACACACACACACACACACACACACACAAACACACACACACACACGCACAAACACAATCACAAACACACACACACACACACACACACACACACACACACACACACACACACACACACACACACACACACACACACACACACACACACACAACTAAACTACTCATACATTAATTTACAATTCTTTCTCTGACACATTCATTCACAGTATACACACAGACAATACACACTTTTCAAACACTGATATACTGATTTGGACATGCACAATACAATACAATACAATACACACACACACACACACACACACACACACACACACACACACACACACACACACACACACACACACACACACACACACACACACACACACACACACACACACACACACACACACACACGCACACATAGCAGCAGAAGTGCAAACAGAGGTCATAGTACTAAAGTGAAAAGTGTAGATCTGTATACAAGGTGCAAGAGTTAAGTGCCAGTTGCATGGTGAAGAAAGATTCAGAGAGTCAAATTTAGTCATCCCAAACCAGCAGCATATATCAACAGCATATTCATCTGTCTCTGGCCCACATTCTCTTGTCTAGATATATGCCTGGTGATGACCAATGTCTATGTTTACGTAAAAGTGACCCGAAATGTTTCTCAAAGATGGAAAGAAAGTGAGAGCAGAAAAGTCCTGATTGAAGCAAACTTTTTTCATTTTTCTACTTTTCTACATTTTTCTTAATTACATGTCAACAAACACACTCCCTTACCCTTGCTGATGTTACTCATCCAGAAGTGTGTGTTATATCCAGTTCAGGCTAGTTCGACTGTGCTGACAGCATTGTGTTATGCCTGTATTATGTTGTATTTTATTGCTTGGGTCTTGCCCGGGGTTTGAGAAGTTTGAGCTAAGTAAACACGATGAGGTAGCCCCTTAATGCGCGCCGTACCTCCTGTGGCACACAGTAATAGTCATTGAAATGTAACTACCATAGCACTACAATACTATGACACAACACAGGCCCTTTAGCCTGGCCGCGCCAAAAACCCCTACAGCAAAGCAAATTCGGGAGCAAATTCATTTTGCGGCCACTAGGGGCGTCTAGATTTCTAGGCTAAGGCCCTTTAGTAATGTACCACGACTTGGTCATTAGCATACTGGTAACAGCAAATGTATAAAGCCGCGTCTTAAGGGGTTAACTTCACATGCCGTGTGTCAGTGTGCTTCATTTACTACACGTTTACAAACGTAACAGTAGTGTCCTTTTATAAATGTCACTTTTGTAAACTTGCTGTCCAATGCCTGCGTTCCATGTCAGTGATTGCACTGCCCCTGACCTCCATGATAAGGGCCAAGAGAGCACTACATTACATTAGGCCTACATTTGGCACTCCAAAGTGACTCACAATCGAGATTACTATACTATTACTGTTACTATTACTATTCCTACTATTAGGCCTACTATTACTTGGTAATAGTTTACTGATGTTTGGGTATAAACATTATATCACACAACACACAGTTTAATGCAGATGTCTTTGAGACAGTGTGTGTGCGTGTGTGAGAGAGAGAGAGGGGGTGGGGGGCGGCATCTGATTGTGATGCCGCCTGCTTTATCTGTTGCAGATGGTGACTGAGCGACGCTCTCTCTTTCTTTTGTTTTGTCCCCTTTGCCCCCCTCCTCTCCCCACCCCCTCTGGTCTTTAGGCCTACTGCTCCCCATTGATTGTGTACTTTAGTTTCCACTCCTGACACTTTGATATCCCTTTTCTTTGCACCTCTGTCACCTTGCCTCTTACGCTTGGCTGTGTAGATGACTGTGCTACAAAGTCAATGAAACTCCTGAAGTCTTTCTGTTTCCAAACTTTCTCGAACAGTGAATGCAGCCTACTGCTACCCGGCAGGCGTCATGCTGGCCTGCTTGTGTGTGCGCATGCTCAGAAGCGCTCTGCTGCTGTTGCAGTGTGGTGGTGGCGATAGAGAGTGCAGCTAGTACCGGCCGCGCGCTTACCAGAAACTGAAACTGAGTCATCGTGCCGGATTTACTCTTTAATTTATCACACAGGGCCCGCAGTTAGAAGCCGGGCAGAGATAGCGGCAGACCGATTCAGCCACCGACACTGTGGCTGGCTAGTTTGCGCCCGAGATTGAGCAGTGCGCCTTGAGTGTTGGGGAAGTTGCCGATTGTCTGTATTGTTTCAAACCAGCTGCCTGCTTCACCGGCCAACATCAGTTTTGCCGTGTGTAGGTCAGCCTTGTCTAGCGGAGCTGTCCAGTTAGGTACAGTAGCTTCATCCCTCTCACTCGCATCATTTTATCTCTGTGGGAGATTGTGGCCAAGTTTGGATCATTTTTGCTCACTCTCAAAAATGGCCGCAACAGCGTTGGAAATGGACGGAAGCGTAATGGAGGGGGTGAGTTGGGTTTTTTCCATGAGAACAAACTTAGATGATATTTAAGTACTCCAGTAGGAATTCACTCAACTTTCTGTGGCTGTAACGATGTGTGTGTATTGTGTTCACAGGGAGGACAGATACTAAGGCTATCCGCTGCCCTTAGCTGCATTCACGGCACGTCAATCAAAATAAACAAGATTCGGGCCGGTAGGAGCACGCCGGGTTTGAGGTACGCAAATAAGAATTCCCTCATTCAGTGGTGCTAAATGACGGGACGTGTCGGTCAGCTGAGTCACATCTTGTCATGAAAGTTGCTTATGCGGCTGGCTGGACGCCCCGCTGCGGAGCGCTGCGTAAGCAACGCTCCTTCGCTCGCGTGCGTGCCACCCCTCCTCCTCACTAGAGAGAACTTGTGCGCGATCTACAACAAAGCAAAGTTGCCCAGAGACCTCTCACACGCGCTTTTGGGCATCACCTCCCGAGCGCCTCACCCCACTACCTCCCGGTGGCAGTGCTAGTCTCGCAGGCGCTTGCCGTGTGTTTATGTGGTGACTCCAAAGCCGTTGCTCATGTATCTTTAATAGGCCCCTTTGTTACTAACTCCAGAGCACATGGCTCTCCCTTCCTCTCAGCCGTTTAACTGGCCCAGTAACACAAGGGACTGCTATACTGATGCCTCATCGGGAAGAAGTAGCGTGATGATGGATAAACAGCATGGATAGCCAACCAGAAAGAGATAATGAAATGGGCCTACTACTTAGTTGCCGAGCTAGCCATGCTAATGATGGAAGTTTCTATGCGGTTAGCCTGAGTAGCCCGCACAACATGATGCTGAACTAGATGCTGTGTGTTTGTTTGGGGGGTGGGGGGCGTTGCTATTCAGTGTATGTGTCAGAAATGTCAAATTCCAACCTTGTCTGATGGAAATGAGTGATGACATCTAAAACACCCTGCATCCCTTCTGTCCTCTCCACATTACTCTCCTCTCCTTTCTTCTCCTCTCCCATTCCGTCTTCTCTCTCCTCTCCTCTTTTCTGTCTCCTCCTCTCTCTTCACTCTCTCCTCTTGTATTCTCCTCTGCCATCTCTTCTCTCTCCTGCCCTCTCCACTCATCTCCTCCCTCCCTCCCTCCCTACTCTTCTCCTCTCCTCCCCTCTTGACCTCTCCACTTGTCTTCTCTCTTTTCCACTCCTCTTCACCTCTCCACTGGTATCTCCTCTTCTCTCCACTCTACTCTCTCCACTCTCCTCATCTCCTTTCCTCTCCTCCTCTCCTCCTCCAGGCCTCAGCACCTGAGTGGTCTAGAGTTGCTTCGTGACATGAGTGAAGGGATCCTGGAGGGAGCTGTGATTGGCTCCACTGACATCAACCTGTCACCCGGGCAACTGAAGGGCGGCAGCCACATCGCAGACACACAGACGGCCGGGTGAGTCTGGGGACAGGAACCCGAGAGTTGACGAGAGAGCCAAGGATTAATTTCATATTCTGAGTCAGAGTGTCGTCACACAGACGTATTTGCTATGTGAACCTGTGCTACTGTAGCTGAAAGTTAACCCCCATGTTAAAATGGTGGTGCTCGCGTGACCATGCAATGTCATGCGGAAGTGTAAATAAAGCAGTAATAATGAAAATGCCAAAAACATTTGAGTTTAAGAACGCTTCACCTCACCACTACGTTCTACATCAAGAAACGAGTAGAATGTTGAAAGTGAAAGTGTGAAAGTGAAAGCCCAATTGGGAAACTCCAACTCCCGTTGTCATTGTGACACAGCACTTCACAGCACACAAGTGTTCCCTGCACAAAACGAAATTGCATTTATGCCTCACCCTTGCAAGGGGGCAGCCCCAAATGGCCCCCCAAGAGAGCAGTGCGGCGGGGTGGTACCATGCTCAGGGTACCTCAGTCATGGAGGAGGATTGGGGATAGCACTGGTTAATCACTCCCCTCATCAACCTGGCGGGTCGGGAGTCGAACTGGCAACCTTTGGGATACAAGTCTGATGCCCTAACTGCTTACCCATGACTGCCCTATGCATATGTTAAAAAAAGTATGTATCCAATTTTTGTATCTTTTCAACGACGCCTCCTCCGCGTTTTCCACCACGTCAATATGGTGGAACGTTAACATTCACACAAATTCCCGGGTATTCGACTGGAATTTTGGGAGCTGAATAGGAAGAAATGAACAACGCAGAAGTGTGCCATAGGAATGACTACACCATCACCATCACTTTGGACACAGCTAAGCTAACATTATTAGCCCTATAACCCTAGGGGACATCTGAACTCTACCACAATCTCAGGCGATCCAAACTAGCCACTTAGCCAGGATACACACCATAGGACACTGCACCAATTCTAACCATTGAAATTCTAACCATTGTGGATTTAATAGAATAATAACATATCTCTCTCTCTCTCTCTCTCTCTCTCTCTCTCTCTCTCTCTCTCTCTCTCTCTCTCTCTCTCTCTCTCTCATATCCCTGTGCAGGAGTGTGACGTTGTTGATGCAGGTAGCGTTGCCCTGCTGCCTATATTCCCAGAATCCCTCAGTGCTGACACTCAAAGGTGGAACCAACGCCGAGATGGCACCCCAAATAGACTACACACTCAAGGTACTATACACACACACACACACACACATACACACACACACACACACACACACACACACACACACACACACACACACACACCATTGCTGAGATGGCACCCCAGAGACATACCCAAGGTACTATGTACATGCACGACCAACACAGAGATGGCAGCACAAATACAGTAGACTACACGCTCAACGTGCTAAACACTTTTTAGGCTCTTTTCCACCTCCCGTTTTCCACCTGGTACAGCTCGGCACACTGCGACTCGGACGCCGTTTTCTTTTTTCAGTTTCAGTTTTTTAGTCAGGCACAGCACGACACAGCGCAACACCGCTGGAAAACCAAGCCTCATCTTTTTGGCCGGCTGAACCGAGCTGAGTGGGTCTTTCGCTCAGAATGCCCTGAGTCCCATTCTTACCAGTGAATCAAAAAATAATCATGGCGGCCACCAGATCAACTCTCTTGGAATGCTCTTTAGTTTGACACTGTTACTTTGACATTAAAATCGAAGGCAGAAACCAACATTGTAGTATCCAAATACGATGTCGCTGAAGCTATTTATACTCTACTTCGATAGATGAGATATCTGTCTGCCTTACATCAGGTCAACTAGCCTACACAAAGTAATGCTACGTGACAATGTCAAAAACATAAATCCATCCATATTCCGGGTAAAACGGTTTGTAATGGAAACACAAACCTGGCTACTTTAATAGCACTACTCAGCTAGACACGGCACAGCCGGGTTTCATGTGGAATAAAAGCTTACTGTGTGCTTTATTGCTGTACTCTTCTCTACTCTACTATTGGGCTGTGTTGTGTAGTTTACCATTCTTGCAGCACACACTGATGAGACTCATAATTGTGTGTGTGTGTGTGTGTGTAGGTGTTCAAGCCCATCGTGGAGCGTTTCGGTGTCAACATGGACTGCGACCTGAAGATGAGGTGTGTGTGTGTGTGTGTGTGTGTGTGTGTGTGTGTGTGTGTGTGTGTGTGTGTGTGTGTGTGTGTGTGTGTGTGTGTGTGTGTGTGTGTGTGTGTGTGTGTGTGTGTGTGTGTGTGTGTGTGTGTGTGTGTGTGTGTGTGTGTGTGTGTATTCACATGGTGTTAATCCTGGGTGTGTGAACCATATTAATGTGAGGCGTGTGCGTCTGTGTGAGTGTTACTGTCTTATGGGCAGGGGTGAGGTGAGAGTGGACCGTATTACAGTAGTATGTTAAGGAGGGAGAGATGTTATGGTGAAGGATGGTTAACGTCTGTGTCTGTGCTAAGGCTTCTGCTGTGCGGTGATACTAACTGTAAACTATATTAACATGACTGTGTTTGTATATAGGGGCTACTATCCTAAGGGAGGTGGAGAGGTGATATTGCGGGTTAACCCAGTGAAAGAGTTGACTCCCTTCAACATGATTGAACGTGGTAACATCACCAAGATATACGGACGCGCATTCGTAGCAGGAGTACTCCCTTTCAAGGTAGGCTACACACACACACACACACCACATGGACATTCCAAAAAAACAAAAACAGAAAACGCACACATATAAACTCTACATAGTGAACATAGCATCCGTGTGAGATATTTAGCTGCGACACAGTGTGTAGATGGCTGTTAATTGCTGGATAGTTCTTCAGTACGTCTTGACATCTGAGAACCATACATAAGGAGGTGCGGGTGCGTGCGTGCATGTGTGCATGTGCGCATGTGCGCGCATCTATGCTGGGGAGAGTTTCTCCAAAGCATCGCTGCTTACTAAGTTAGCAACTTATTTGGTTGCCAATGGGAAATTGCATTGCAACCAAGTAAATTGCTAACTAGTTAACTAACTAACAACTAGTTAGCAACTATGCTTTCGATAAACGCACCCCCGAGTATCAGTGAGGACCTGTGTGTGTGTGTGTGTGTGTGTGTGTGTGCGTGCCTTTGTGTGTGTGTGTGTGTGTGTGTGTGTGTGTGTGTGTGTGTGTGTGTGTGTGTGCGCATGCAACTATGCTGAGTAGTAAGTGAGAACCTGTAATATGTGTGCCTGTGTGTGGATAAGGACATGTCTTCTGTGGCGGTGAGGACCATTTGACTGTACTGTGTGATTGTAATGCGTGTATGTGTGTGTGTGTGTAGCTGGCTAAAGACATGTCTTCAGCGGCGGTGCGGACCATCCGTAAGGAGATTAAAGACCTCTACATCAACATCCAGTCTCTACAGGAGAAGGACCAGGCCTGCGGCAACGGCAACGGCATCATGTAAGATACACACACACACACACACACAGAGAAACTTGGAGACACACTACAAGCGCAACATTTAAACACGCAAACGCATGCACGTGCTCACAAAAACTGTTATATTTAAACATTTTAAATTTTTATATTTTTATGACTGTAATGACTGTTGAGTGTGTGTGTGTATGCACGTTCGTGCCTGACTAATGTGTGTGTGTGTTTGTGTTTGTGTCTGCAGCATCATTGCAGAGTCTTCCACAGGCTGCATATTCGCCGGCTCCGCCCTGGGAAAGAAAGGTGAGGAGAGAGAGAGAGAGAGAGAGAGAGAACTTGTATGTGTAGCGTGTGTGTGTGTGTGTGTGTGTGTGTGTGTGTGTGTGTGTGTGTGTGTGTGTGTGTGTGTGTGTGTGTGTGTGTGTGTGTGTGTGTGTGTGTGTGTGTGTGTGTGTGTGTGTGTGTGTGTGTGGTAAAGGTACATAAGGTTCAGTGTTAAAGGGACACTGCGTGAGATTTTTAGTTGTTTATTTCCAGACTTCATGCTGTCCATTCACTAATGTTACCCTTTTCATGAATACTTACCACAAGCATAAAATTCTAAGTATTCAATATGACTGGAAAAATTGCACTTTTCATACATGAAAAGGTGGATCTTCTCCAAGGTCTGCCATTTTGAATTTCCAAAAATAGCAATTTTTAGCTGCCATAATTACTGTACTTACTTGGACCATACTAGAATATATTTGTTTATTACTTAGTAAATTTTCATGTAAAGATCAAATTTTCGCAAAATGACGGACAGGCTTCAGAATTTTCCGTCATCCTTCAAAAAAATCTGTCAATGACGGACATTTGTCGGTTAACGCGACCTCTGGTGTGTAGCATTATTTGGTGTGTGTGTGTGTGTGTGTGTGTGTGTGTGTGTGTGTGTGTGTGTGTGTGTGTGTGTGTGTGTGTGTGTGTGTGTGTGGGTGTGTGTGTGCGTGTGCGTGCGTGCGTGCGTGCGTGCGTGCGTGCGTGCGTGCGTGCGTGTGTGGAGAGCAGGATGTTAAAGGTGCATTGTGAGTGTGGTCAAATCGGTGTGTGTGTCTGTGCATGAAGTGAGTGCTGTAGAAGGGTGCAGTGTGTGGTGGCCACCACTAGGGAGCAGCATGTCATGGAGAAGGACTGTGTGAGATTAGACAAGAGTGCACCTCAGGACATAGACAGAAGAGGTCATGTTAGCGACAGAGCTGCTACTGCGCAGCGCTGCTGACCTCTCACACAATGGTCCTCTGCTTCATCATGTAGTCAGTTTCTGCTTCATCATCAGTTACTGCAGTGATCAGTAGTGTACTATTGTTTTGGTATTGTATTGGTATTCTAGAGCAGTGTTTCTCAACCTTTTTTTAGGAGCGGCACCCTTTCAATTCATGAAAAATGTCAAGGCACCCCAAACCAACAAGCCGTAACATGGCATCGCATCCGATACCACACAAGCTTAGAAAAGTAACACCTTTGGAGATGTCACACGACCTACGTTCGAAGTTGCAGCTGACTGGGGCGACCTATATTTACTTAATTGTGCGTAAATGGCAGATGAAAGATTCCACTGACTAGCATTAACTTATCAATTTAGACAAATATGTATTATATTACATAATTTATTTATCAGCCACGTTTCCGCGACACTCCTGTTGAGAAACACTGTTCTAGAGATCTAGTGTGTAGTGTTGTACAGATCAGTATTGTAGTGCAGTTTAGTAGTCATCAGTGGTGTGCACTCATTGACAGTATCAATGTGTGCACTGCACAGCTCCGCTCAATCACAAACTTGACTAAACACCAGAGAGATTTCTATGGTGCGTTTCTGTGTAGTGCTGAAGTGTTTTTAACATGCGTGTGTGTTTGTAGGTGTGTACGCGGATAAGGTGGGCATTGAGGCTGCTGAGATGCTCCTGAGGAACATCAGACACAACGGCTGCGTGGACGAATTCCTACAGGACCAGGTGAGGAGAGGGTGTGTGTGCGCGTGTGTGCATGCATTGCATGCATTGCATGCATGGGTTTAATCTAAGTGAGAGTGTTACTGTGCTCTCCTAAAGACTTACAGTACTTGTAAACAACTGGACTTGTTATTTCTTGAAAGAGGTTTTGCTGTGCAACTCAGAAGCTTCATCTGTTTCTGCTTATGTGAGGTAGTAGATTTAAAAAGAACCAAAGGTATTTCGAGCTCAAAGCCGTCCAGCTGTGCAGTAAGATTAGATTAGATCACATTTGAACTTTATTTATCCCCAAGGGGAAGCTCTGTAGATAAAATGGATAAAAAAAGAGAAGTAAAAAATAGACAAAAAATAAGATGGGTGATTGCTATGCAGAAAAGTTTCATCTTTTTCTCTTTGTCCTTCATTGACAAATTGAACCGCTGTATGGCTCTTGGGACAAATTATTTCCCCAGTCTGTTGGTTCTGCATGTAAGTGCCCTCAGCCTCCAGCTGAACAGACTCTTCTGTTGGATAATGGTGTTGTAGAGTGGGTGTTCCTCATTGTCCAAGTTGGTGAGGAGTTTGTCCAGAGATCTTTTATCTGACTTTGAAGTGATGTTCTCCAGTTCTTCTCCCACAACAGAACCGGCTTTCCTCACAGTCTGTCAATTCGCCAGCATCCCTCTTCTTTGTGTCTTCCTCCCCAGCACACCACTGCATAGAAAAGAACACTGGCTCACACAGTCTAATAGAACATACTGAGTAGTTTGTTGCATACATTGAATGACCACAACCTCCTCAGGAAGTATAGCCGACTCTGTCCCTTTTTTGTACACTGCATCCGTCTTGGCTGACCAGTCCAGTTTGTTGTCCAGATATACCCCCAGATACTTGTATATGCTTACAATCTCCGTTTCAACATCCTCAATGCGCCAACATCCCCCCCACTCTCCTCAATTTTCTCATCACGGGTAATCAGAAAGGCAAGGAAAATCATAGCCGATCCCTCACACCCAGCACATCACCTTCTTAACTTCCTCCCATCTGGTAAAAAATACAGAAGCTTTACAACATCCACATCCAGATTTCCGAACAGCACATACCCACTGACTATCAGACATCCTGCTATAACTTCCACTCCTTATGCACTTTAACTTTAATGCACTTTAACACTCAGGGCAATCTGTAATTGCTGTCCAATGACTGCTGAGACCCTTTCTGTTTATTGTTTTGTCTACCCATATTTATATTTACTGTATGTACCTTGCTGTTGTGTGCTTGTCAATTGTATGTATTTTATGTTGGGAATATGCCACGAAAAATTCCTATCGACTCTGTCGACATGGCAATAAACTTCTTGAACTTGAACTTGAACTCAATGGAGACTGTTTGCAGAGCAGGTTTAGACCTCCGAAAATCCACCACCTCTGAAAATCCATCTCCTTGGTCTTTGCGGTGCTATACAGCTTGAAAGTGACGTCACTTCCCCAGATTTCATGGGACCTCAACAGCGTTTTTAGCCGAAAATCGTAGCATGTAATCCAATGGCGGTATTAAAATGATATTTCTATCCCCTTCGAGTTGTGCCACGAGCTCCACATATGTTGTTTCTGATATTTTTGTTTATTTTTTCGTACGAACCCCCAAAGTTTTTAGAAAGCTGTGTTTCTTCCCATTTTTCATGCAGACGGCCTCGAGACAAAACATTGATGCTTCTGCATGAAAAATCTTTATCTAGCCTCTTAAACAGCATATTTGTAGCACAGTGCATATAATGACTGAGATCAGAAGATATTTACCTGCTGCCATGTTGTTAGATGGTCAGCTTAGGTCCCGTGAAACGCGGAACTAAGGGGCGGGACTTTCAAGCTCTATACAGCTAACCCGGACCCCGTTTCTCAAAAGTAATATTACTAACCAGTTAGCAACTTAGTAGGTTGCCAATGGGAAATTGCATTGAAACCAAGTAAGTTACTAACTTAGTTAGAAACGATGCTGTGGAGAAACGCACTCTAGTTTGGATAATATGACCTGGATGATGGAGAATCTTCAGCGACAGTAGAATGTTACTGTGTGTTGTCATATTTGAAAGTTAAATGTTTTCTCTCTCTTTTTCTCTCACTCTTGCTCCCTCTCTCTCTCTCTCTCTCTCTCTCTCTCTCTCTCTCTAGTTGATCATCTACATGGCCTTGGCTAAGGGCGTGTCCCGTATGCGTACGGGTCCTCTCACACTACACACCCAGACTGCCATACACGTCGCCGAGCAACTCACCAAGGTAACTTTGGCAACACTGACCTGTTTGGCCAACTCGGGCTCAATTCGAAACAGGGAAGGCAGCTGTCCTTCCAGTGAGCTAACTGGACATCGAGTCATGAAGTGTGGATCGAAACGAAAAATTGCTTTATTTCCTCCCTCGGCAGTTGACTGCATTTGTGGGCGTAACGGGGATATTTGAGGTCAGCATCAGATGCTGACTTCGCTGCCTTGGTACCCAACATGCTGTGCGCCACCTCCCTCTCAACCGGAAACCTGAAAAACAAACATGGCTACTACCCAAGCTACTACCTTATCATACTCTTTATTCTGACACTTATGTATGTAGTTATTGAAAATCGAATGCATAAATCAACATTGTAGTATCTAAATATGCTGTCGCTAGATCTATTTATAGCCTATTTTACGATTTCGCCGTCTGACGATCATTCACCGTTCAAATAGCATGCGTAAGCTAAGCGCTAACGTGATGAACGTAACTCCCGCCATAGAATCGCCGTAACATCAAATGCGCAAGGCAGCGCACTCGCTAGTGCCGTTCGTAACGGCTGCCTCATCAGCTAACTTCACCTATCTGATCAGTGACCTGTTAATGTAGGAGGAGAGTCATCGAGTCACTGCCTCCCGTTTCGAATTGAGCCTCGGTTGCCATGGCCACACTTCCCACTTCCTATTGAGCTACGCTAAGCATTATCAAGGATCGGAGAAAGATCATTAACTCTGTGTCTGTGTGTATGTATGTTGCAGGCCAGGTTTATGATCCGCAGAGCAGAAGACGAGAACGCCAGCAATGACACACACATCATCGAGTGCACAGGAGCCGGCGTGGAGAATATACACCTCTAAACATACACACATACACACACACACACACACAGAAACTGCTGTTATCATCAGCTGCCTGACCCCAACACCAACCCCCCCCACCCAATCCCTACCCACAATGCACTCTGTCTCAGGGTTTAGCCTCACACTGTCCCTCCCCATCATCTCTCATTGGTCCCTGCTCATCTAATCTCCAATCTGATTGGTGCTCCTGGACCTCCCCCCTTTGACCTCACCGGCCTAAACACCAATCAGGAGGGAACTTCTGCTCATTTACTCACACCCAACCACACACACGCGCAGATGCACTCACATACGTGTGATCCTTGGCACACACACACATACACGTGTGTCCTTATACCAGGAGGGGGGCACGACTGTTCATTCCACAGGTATAGTCTGTCTGGGAGGTGTCCTGTGTTTACATGCTAAAGGCATTATTATTATTATTTATAGAAGAGAAGACGACTCAGCCACACACACACACACTCCCACGTGCGCACAAGCGCACCTTGCTTTGATTTGGTTACCACAGACATGTCTATGTCTCTCTCTTCCTCTTTCTATCTCTCCTCTTTATGAGGCATGTCACTCTTTCTCTCTGTCTCTCTCTCTCTCTCATGACGTTATTGTGTGTGTGTGAGATTATATGGCTGACGCTGAGATTTTTTTTTTTTTTTGGAATCAACCGTGTGAAAGAAATAAAGATAAGTAAACTTCTGATATAGTGTCAATCTCTTATTCAACAATTGTGTGTGTGTGTGCGTGCATGCTCCTCACTGATGTCAATGCTCCAGTCTCCAGATCCATCAGGGGCATCAGCATCCTGAGTATTCACTAGGGGGGTATTCCAAGAACATGGTTAAGTGATAAACCTGGCTAAGTTAACCTAGCCTCCGTACTTCCGCCAAAGGATTGGCTCCACTAATCCCCCCTCCCCCCCACCCCCACAGATTTCCCCACAAAACAGCCAATAAGCGAATAAGCGCCCCATGTGGGGGAGAAAGGGGGAGGACGCTCGTGACGATGCCGAAGACGTCTACGCCAATGGATCTGGTCTGCGCTATGTTGTTGTTGAGTAACTGTCGGCGATTGGGTGAGAGCTGTCCAATCATTTCAAACCATAACTGAGTGCAAACTTACCGCTTCCTGCAATCGCGTCACATCACACAACTTCCAGACCATAAATACGAAATGAAATGTATTATGGGATGGTCAAAAAGTCTAAAGTTAACCAGTATGAAGTGGTAAATCTGCTAATAGACAGCCCTCAGGTGTCATTTTGTGAAGAAAATCAGGCTCTTGTATTAGATGATTTACCACTAACCTCAACCTGTATTACTTATTAGCCGCGTTCTTGGAATACTCCCTTCAAGTCGGACATCCTGGAATGTTCGTCTGAATGTCAACAGTCCGCCATATTCGCATGGGGAGGAAAACGCACAGGAGGCGCCGTCAAAAATTGGACACATACTTGTAACATTCTCCTTGTCTCCTGCTGTAGAACGTGGTGAGGTGAAGCGTTCCTTAAAGGTGCACCGTGTAATATTTTTTAGTAATCAAAAAAGTTAGTTTAGGAGCGCTTCCTGGACTCTGAAAAAGTTTGGTTGAGGTGCTCTTTGGATAGGGGAAAACAAGGCCGACAGGCGGACAACAGATGCGTCCCTCTATGCCAGTTCCAACTATGCCATTCCCCCCCCAAACGCCCCCTTGGCCTCCTCCTAGCCTGTCAACGCCCCCCGAGGATGTACTGTTGGTTTATTGGTCATCATGGACACTCCAAATATTGTGGCAGGCAGCAAGGCAGCAAAATGGCGAGACATGACTTTATTTTTTGCAGTTTAGGGTATAATAAGCTTATCATCATTATTGGATTTGGAAAAGAACCATAGGCTATGATTTGAAATTTCACATAGCCTAGATGAAGTGAACATTACAAATTACCAGACATTTATTAGGCCTAACAACCTTTAGTATCACGCCATTTCAGCAGTATGTGCATGTGGGAAAGAATCTAAACATCGACAAATAATAAATAAATAAAACCGTTTGGGTGAATCATGCGCTTATGGACTTTTTTTCAATACCAGCTTCACCGTCAAGGCACAAAGCAGTGAAACTCAATTACCCAGAATGCTGCACGTGAGCTCTCTACCCGATTCTGGAAAACAAACATGGCGGCAACTCGCTTTACTACCTTAATAATGTGTTAATCCGACGCTAGATTTCTTAACTGATGAAAATCGAAGGCAGAAATCAACATTGTAGTTTCTAAATATGAGGTCGATTGGTCTATTTGTGGCGTACATCACGATCGGCTGAGTTGTTGGCCTCACGTTTGTCAGTTAGCCTGTGGCTAGGCTACTTTTCGCCAACGTTAGCATCCGGTTAGAAAGGCTATGCTTGCACGCATTCGCTCCGGTCCAAAATGGCAAGTCTGCCGCCTTGTGGCCACATGAAGGAACAATTGAAGGAATGCGTTTCAGACACAATTGCGTTTCAGACGGACGGACGGACGGACGGACGGACGGACAGACAGACCCTCTTATAGAGATGCTGGGACGCATCTAAAAATGAAGATGCAAACTGAAGAAAATCCAAGGCACTCTCCTTTTGAAAAAAATAAAAAGCCTTTATTGTGATGACTGTCATGTTAGACATTTAAAAGACCCCAATGCATTTCGGCAGACATGCTTTCTTCAGGGAGTCAATTTTGAAATTAAAAGAGGGATCTTCTCCATGGTCTGCCATTTTGAATTTCCAGAAATAGGCATTTTTAGCTGCAAAACACACTGTGCTTTGGTCATACTAGTGAATACTAGTTTATTACTTAGTAAATATTCATGAAAAGATCAAATTCGGCAGTAGGCAGCACAATTTCAATGAGAATATTGCATAGTTGCAATACCTTTTCTGGCCACAATCTTACACAGTGCAGATGTTTTTGGAATTATTCCTACTTCATTTACACACTTTTCATGTGACTGCATGCATGGCCGCAAGCACTGCCATTTGCACAGGTTCTTCATGGCAGATCCAGTGTGACAACACTGACTTCGTGAATGGGGCAGCCGTGGACTAGTGGTTAGGGAGTTTATCTTAGACGTTTATAGGTTTGCAGAGTACAGTAACTTTAGAGTAACTTTGTGAAGTAACTTTTTGAATCCCATCCTTACCTCTACACCTCCATGTATGGCTAAAGTGGCCTTGAGCAAGGTTGCTAACCCCACACTGCTCCAGGGACTGTAACCTATACCCTGTGAAATAACCAAGTAGCTTTGGATAAAATGGTCAGCTAAGTGTGATCATGTAATGTATGATTTGGTGTGATTGCCATGCTGTCCTGAGTGTGATCTGGGGTGAGGGTACATCTGTGATCGTCCTCTAGTCCTGGCTCCTGTGTCCAACAGAGCCCAATTTCCTTGTATGACTTGTGCATATGAGGAAACTGACGAAATAAACTGACTTGACTTGGCTTGACTATTGATGAGGAGAAGGTTCATATTGGGTTCTTTCCAACATCCCAACTCCCATCCTCCCCAGGTGCTTGTGGCCTCGTGATGATATCACAAGACGTCATTGACAACAGAAGTTTAATTCAATATCTTGCAAAAGCACAATAGTCATTTTCTCATTTGCAATCGGGATGTTGAAAAGGGGAAAGCCCAACCTAAAAGTTGCTGTGGGTAGGTTGACAGCACGGAAACTTTGTTTTTTCCACGGAGGTGGGGCCTCACGTC
Organism: Engraulis encrasicolus; assembly: GCF_034702125.1. Taxonomy (NCBI): domain Eukaryota; kingdom Metazoa; phylum Chordata; class Actinopteri; order Clupeiformes; family Engraulidae; genus Engraulis; species Engraulis encrasicolus. The sequence goes on along the minus strand of NC_085862.1, from coordinate 15,285,379 downwards.
AAGTGCTTGTGAGGCCACAAGCACAGGTCCAGGACAGGGGTCAGGATATTTGGAAGTATTACAATGTGTACTGTAAATAGCCACGACAAGAAAGAGAATGCATTGAACGAGAAGGTGTATCCAAACGTGTGCCCTAATGCTGTATCTATCGATTTTATTTTAATTTGGCCTAATTATAATGTTTACAAGCACAACCTCACTTTGGTCACAACCTCAATGCACACAATATTCCATGGACTCCGACTCACAGTATGAATATCTCTAAACCACATACAGTACACGCATATAGAGTATATTTAAAGGGACACTGTGTGAGATTTTTAGTTGTTTATTTCCAGAATTCATGCTGCCCATTCACTAATGTTACCTTTTTCATGAATACTTACCACCACCATCAAATTGTAAGTATTCATTATGACTGGAAAAATTGCACTTTTCATACATGAAAAGGGGGATCTTCTCCATGGTCAGCCATTTTGAATTTCCAAAAATAGCCATTTTTAGCTGCAAAAATGACTACTTGGACCATACTAGAAAATATTTGTTTATTACTTAGTAAACTTTCATGTAAATATCAAATTTGGCAATTGTAAGCCCAGTTTCAATGAGCAGTATAGTTGCAGTACCTTTTTTGACCATTTCCTTCACAGTGTCCCTTTAACTACATACAGTACATACAGTACATCTAGCTAAGTGTTTCTCAATGTGGCCTCTACAGCCCCCTAGAGGGATGTTTGTTCAAAAAAGCTGGAGAACCGCTGCTAGACTAAATGTTAATGCACTGAGTGTCAGTGTCTGCAGATTTGAAATATAGAATTCTCAAAGGGAGTGCTAGAATGCCCAGGCAGCGTCCCACCCTCAAGTCAGTATGTCTCAGCTCTCAGTGAGCAGATGAGTGTTAGTGTGCGCGCGTGGGTGTGTACGTGTGTGTGTACGTGTGTGTGTGTGTGTGTGTGTGTGTGTGTGTGTGTGTGTGTGTGTGTGTGTGTGTGTGTGTGTCTTGGTTGGTCCCCTAGCAGATGCGGGAACAAAGGAGAAGAATAGAGCAAGCTGCGTGCAGGGGATCAGCTCAGGGTGCGTATGTGTGAGAGTGTGGAGCGGGGCGTGGGGGTGGAGGGGAGTAATTGTTCCTCCTCAGGGAAAGCGTCACCCCTCAGCCCCACGGAACCTGTTGCTCCATCTCACACACTCAACACACACACACACACACACACACACACACACATACACACACACACACACACACACACACCACGTTTCTCTCAAAACTTTACACATACGTAGTTCACTTGTGTGTGTGTGTTTGTGTGTGTGTGTGTGTTTGTGTGAGACAGAGAGAGAGAGAGAGAGAGAGAGAGAGAGAGAGAGAGAGAGAGAGAGAGAGAGAGAGAGAGAGAGAGAGAGAGAGAGGCGATGTTAACCACTACACATCAGCAGAGGGCAGTAATGAGTAATACTCCTCTACACAGAAGGGGACAAGAGGCGCACATTCATATTGAAAATACAGTACAACTCTGAAACTACATCCATTAACACACACGTCTACATTACACTAGATTACCTTTGGCAGCTTTTATACAAAGTTACGTGGAAAGATACAACACTTGCAGATACAATGTACACAGGAAATACGAACAGAGAGCGCAGATGCCAAGTAGGGTTAGTGGGTTTTTTCTAAGTAGGCCTACATTAGTGTGACGGAGGTCATCTTGCACCTGTTCACCCCCCTCGGGGATCGAACGTGCGACCTTGTCAACTACAACGGTCCGGCAATGGGAGACAAAGTACGATACCGAGACTGTATGAAGCTATCGGAGGGAGGTTTACCAACGTTCCACGCCAACTCTGTGCTAGTTAGCCTCCGTTACATTAGCACAGGATTAAATGAGCTGTATGTAGGATTGAAATTAATTAACCACTGTCCCGAGTCAGCCAATGCTCATTTGAGTCATTAGTAAGTGAACGATGACCCTCGCGACCACTTTCACGGTCTGTTGTCAGAGAACTCCAAATGTAACTTTAGTTAGAGCAACCTGCTACGAGTGTCGTGGGAAAACACTTCTCATACGAAACATTGCTTATACCGTATTCACATTTGTATCGACTGCTGGCATTCCGTGATGAAAAACATTCTCACAGCGAGTTTATTTAAACAGCATTTTTTCATGACTGTGTAGATTTTGAGACAGGCATGCCACGGGCACCGCGTCATCCTGCATTGTGCCTCTTTACACATGTGCCACATGTACAATGACATTCACACATTCACACAAGTACATGGACATACAGCGCACAAACACACATGCAAACTACACTGCCACTCTGCCACCAACACACACACATGCACGCACGCACGCACGCACGCACACACACACACACACACACACACACACACACACACACACACACACACACACACACACACACACACACACACACACACACACACACACACACACACACCTCTGGGTAGGATGTTCGAAATACAACAGTTTTCAGAAGAAGGATGCCAACACGTGGACCTCGCATGAGGTTTTTACACACGCGCTCGCACATACTGTACAGTATGATTAGTGGATTTGGGTGCACTAATACTTTAATTAAAGCAAAGAAACAAAAAAAAACTAAGTAACAATGTGTGTGAATGGGAGAGAGAGAGAGTGCATGAGTGTGTGTGTGTGTGAGTGTGTGTCTGTATGTGTGTGTGTGTGTGTGTGTGTGTGTGTGTGTGTGTGTGTGTGTGTGTGTGTGTGTGTGTGTGTGTGTGTGTGTGTGTGTGTGTGTGTGTGTGTGTGTGTGTGTGTGTGTGTGTGTGTGTGTGTGTGTGTGTGCGTGTGTGTTAAGGTTCAATGGCGTTTGGTTATGTGATTGGGTTTCCTGGTGTAGGCTGTTTAATGAGGAGGATCTCTTAACCCGCTGACATCAGCGCCTGTGTGTGTGTGTGTGTGTGTGTGTGTGTGTGTGTGTGTGTGTGTGTGTGTGTGTGTGTGTGTGTGTGTGTGTGTGTGTGTGTATGCAGGCCTGCCGATAGGGGGTGGGGGACAGCAATGTTGACAAAGGGGTCAGTTGTTCCAGGCCCAGAGAAAGGAGGGGCCCAGAATTGTGACCCCATTACATTGTATGTATTGAGGAGGGGGCCTTTTCAGATGGTTTTGTCCCGGGCCCCGCAAAAGCTGTCAGTGTTCCTGTGTGTGTGTGTGTGTGTGTGTGTGTGTGTGTGTGTGTGTGTGTGTGTGTGTGTGTGTGTGTACGTGTGTGTGTGTGTGTGTGTGTGTACGTGTGTGTGTGTGTGTGTGTGTGTGTGTACGTGTGTGTGTGTGTGCGAGTCCAACATGAGACGCACTCCCTCAGTATTCACACAGGCCTGATGAGATGACTTTGGGAGGACCAGTATTCTCTTGGCGTGGCCCCACGCATACACACACACACACACACACACACACACACACACACACACACACACACACACACACACACACACACGGTAGTGTTAGTTAGGCCCTTGTCTATAAATAGGTGTCTTCTCTTCTGCCTGAGACGCCGATTGCAACTACAGCCAAAGATTGCGTAAGGGGATAGTGTGTGTGTGTGTGTGTGTGTGTGTGTGTGTGTGTGTGTGTGTGTGTGTGTGTGTGTGTGTGTGTGTGTGTGTGTGTGTGCGCGCGCACGCTATTGTCAGAGAGAGCATTCCTTACTGTCCCTTCCATCATTGGTCTAGAAAAGTTCTCAACTACACACACACACATACGAGGGTGCATCAACCCCCCCCCCATGACAATATGTTGTCTTGGCTGTATAGGCCTAATAAAAATGTTATATGTCCAGTAAAAACATGTGGTGTAAAATATTTTGAAGTCTATTGGCTTCATCAGCCCCATGAAAATAGGAAATAATGGGGATAGTCAAAATTGTGGAACAGAAATTGACATTTACGGTGTATCGAGCTTCCCAATGAAAAAATATTGCCTCGGCTGTGTAATTAAA
>NC_085862.1:15256395-15268895 GCF_034702125.1 Engraulis encrasicolus | reverse complement strand
AGAATATCAGCTAGTTTAAGTCAAATGTTTTGAAAATACTTTCATATTTAGTAAACTAAGAGGTAAATGTAATGATTTGTATATATATACATGCAGTGTTTTACTAAATTATAGCATTTCCCTTCAAATGGAAAGATGTGTTTTATGAGCGAGCACACGCCGATATTTTCTTGATACAACCACACACCATCTTTATCTTACTCTACCGTAAGACTTAAGGTGGTTAGGTATGAATTCTAAGCATATTCCAGTTTGTTTGGCATTGGTCTTTAAAGAAATGCATCATGAAATGTTTTGTGGAGTTGATTATTTCCATAAAATAGCTTTTTGTATAGGAGGGCTAATGGGTACAAGGTGGGCTTAAATGGTACACCCCATTGAAATGCATGCAAGTTTGCATGCATGCTTATGAAAAATGCCTTTGAGGGACATAAAAAGTGCTGTACAATCCCAAGTTGTTGGTTTAAAAGGCGTAATGTAATGAACTAACAATAATCAATAAGAAAAAATACATTTCTCTGTTTGGATGAAGAATTTTATGAAGTATATGAAGTAAAAGATGCCGTAATATTTAATTAGGTTTTATGCACTATTTTTTGAGCAAATCTTACATTTTTGGTCTGAAACCATTTATGCCATGTAGACTCCACTGTTTAAACTCAATTCACACACCTCACCAGGTATTTTGATAGAGAAATAACTATATGAGCTTATTTGGAACACAAGTGGGCTTAAATGGTACCAATGGTACCATTTAAGCCCATTCAGACTTTTCACTTTTCTCGTAAAAAATCTTCATATTGTACTTTGAAATATCCATCAACTCAGTGACAAACATTGAGAAGAGAGGTAAATCTTACTATTTAACAAAATATTTCACAAAAAAATTATGTGAAGATGTTTGAAAAATAAAGAAATTTAGATTTTGGTGGGCTTAATGGGTACGCTTACCTTATGTCACATGTACTGACATGGGATCAGAAGCAACCATACAGTATGTGTTTAGAAATAAAGGCTACAGTATACATGGCACTATGGGTTTGGAAACACGTAATTGTGAGTTTTAACATGCACTGTACATGACACAATGGGTTTAACTCCCGTTGCCTTCTCATGTACTCAGGGCAGAGAGTATTCAGCCTCAGCGCTTGCTGACAGTTCAGAGAGTTGACAAAGAAAAACACACAATATAGAGGATATTTGAAGAGTTTTGTTGCAAAATGAAGTAAGCACTACTTTTTTTGCTTTTGCATTTTATTGTTGGAAATGACTGTTCAGATGTCCTATGTGAATTCTTGCAGTTTCTAAACGCATATGATATGCATTTTGCAATGCAATGCAATGCCAAATCCAAAAATGTCAATTTCCAAAAATATTTCAAAATGGATATGTCATTTTGCAACAAAGTTCTTTTTTTTTTTTAAAGTGTTTAAGGCTCAAGCTCATGCGTTGCGAATTTGAAAATCTGGAAAACAAAGTATCCACCAAAAAATTCAGATGTATTATTAAGTTCAAAAAAACAAACTATATAGTAAAACATGCAGATGTGTCATTCTGTGCACAAACATGTTGTTTAGCACATTCTCCAAGTACATTTCATTACTGTGGAATTAAGTGCACGTGGACATCAAGTCAGTCGTTTTGTACAGTACATCTGGACACTTGAGTTGCGTGAGAAGTGACGTGCGTACTGTAGCTTACTTGTGGGTACGCAACAGCTTTGTACTGGAGCCTCCTGTTCTGACCAATCCCTGGTACCTAGTATCATACAGAGGGGAGGTTGCGTAATTAAGCGCCGATTTCACAGATTTAACGTCTGTTGAAATTCTAAACAAATTGGATCTGATCTTACCCAAGCGCTGATGTCTTAGCTTATGTAATGCGGCGTTGCCAAATTACACCCAGCTGGACAACATGGCCCCCGCTGACCCCTCCAGACCCTTCTGTTCTCCTCTCAGCCTCTAGGCAGACTTCAGGCCCCCTGAGCCCTAGCCAGGCTTAAAGGTGGTGGTGGAAGTTTAAATGATGGCACATTTTCGCCACTTGCTTGTTAGTAATACACATGTAGCCCCATAATGCACACCGTACCTCCTGACGCACGCTGTAATAGTAATTGAAAAGTTAACTACCATAGTACTACACTTTAAGTAATGCGCTATGACTTGGTCATTGCCATTCTGGTAAAAGCACATTTATAACGGGGCGTCTAAACGGGTTGAACTATTATCCATTGAATTGGATTAATTTGGCTACTACAAAACACAATATTATGTGAAAAAGTGACAGTTATAAAGCAGTGCATGATGTCATGTTGGATACTGAGTCCCAAGAGTCCATAGCAGAGCCAGAACAGTAGAAGAACCAGTAGTTCCCAAAATGACATCATCACACAATTATGTTTAAAAATAAAACGAATACATGGACTCAAATTTTTCGAGTGGTACAGGCCAACATATCTTGAGTGCTTTAAGTACCTTCAATTATTAGTAGTGGTTAACCTGCACCACCACCTTTAACTAACTACTCTACTCTGCTGTACTCATAACTAGTAACGACTCTACTGGTAACTAGGTAGTAACTACTTTGTTCTGTTTTCCTCTCAGCTTCTATGCAGATTTCGGGCCCCTGAACCTGGCCATGCTCTACCGATACTGCTGCAAGCTCAACAAGAAACTCAAGGTGAGTCTCAAACATACACACACACACACACACACACACACACATACACCAGGCAGTGGGGTGGTTCCCCTAACAAGAATGTACTGCACGCAGGTGCTTCTGGTAAAACATCTGGGGAATGTGGAGACACGTGTACAAACACACACTCACGCACACACACAGACACACACAGTGGCATTTTGGTGGAGCAGCACATGTTCTCTAATCACAGTCATTGTAGTGGCAGTGACATAAGTTTCACCCAGATTCGTAATGTGCATACCTGCGTGTGTTTGTGTGTAGTGTGTGGTAGTGTGTGTGTCTGTGTATGTGTGTTGCCTGAAATATGGCATTAGGTTGAGTCTACTGGCTCCACTGTAGGTGTTAATCAGTTTGGCACAAACACACACAGACACACACACACATACACACACACACACTTACAGATCAGTGATCTGCTTATAGCACCTGACTTTGCTGTTTAGTCCTGAGTGTGAGAGGGATGGAGAGATGACGGGGTGGAAAGAGCGAGAGAGATAAAAGGATGTAGAGGAGAAGGACCGACAGTGGAGAGAGAGACAGAGATAGAGAGAGAGAGAGATGGGAAAAGAAGTATAGAGATCAGAAGATGGAAAGAGATGGATGAAGGAGAGATAAATGGAGAAGAGAGAGAGACTTGAAAGAGAATTTAAAAGATGGGAATAGAGTCACAGGGAGAGAGAGGGGGTGAAGGAGAGACAGAGAGATGTTCAGTTCAGTTCAGTTTTCTTAATTGGTACCCGTAGCTGAAATGGAATACCATCCTTGCATATAAGCTACAAGACACATGACACATATAACATGGAATCTAAAACGTCTGCACAAGAATAAATAATACAGGGACAGTGCTAACATACAACACATACACACATAAAAGGGGGGGGTTAAACAGGTTAGGACTAGGGGTGAAACTTACATTTTTTTCTAAAACCTAAAATCTAAGATCATTTTCTGATCAATACTTTTGTTTCGGAGGTCATACATTCATTTATTGTGATGCCAACAACTTTTTTCATTACAGATTTGCTTAAACCTTTGATGTTGGATGCTGCGTATAATTCAGCATTAACCCGGGTGCCTGTAGAAAAATTGGGTTGACATATTTCACCCGCCAAAGGCCAAATTTGCCCGTTATTGGCAGGTGGACGGGTGCTTATTTCCATCCCTGGTTAGGGCGTGTGATTTTGCAATCGACAGTTGGCCTTCATGACCTTACTGACTTGCTTGTTCTCATAATATACACGTAATTGCAGTAGAGAAGATGAGAAGAGAAAGGGAGAGGTGAAGGAGAGGTGCTGGTTTGTGTGGAACGTTGACATCTCTATGTGACATCAGGCGTTTGTCCCTTACACTGGACTGTGAGGGCACACGCACACACACACACACACACACACACACACACACACACACACACACACACACACACACACACACACACACCATCATGCTTCTGTTTCTTGCACTCACCTGTGAGGACGCGTAAACAAACATGCACAGGCTCTTGTGCACAAACCCACAGACACACACACACACACACCATCAGGCATCTTTTCAGACACCATGGTCATCATGTCCAGTAATGCGACTATGCAGAGTGGTGAAAAGAGACATACATACAGGAAGGCAGGCAGACAGACAGACAGACAGACAGACAGACAGACAGACAGACAGACAGACAGACAGACAGACAGACAGACAGACAGACAGACAGGCAGACAGGCAGGCAGGCAGGCAGGCAGACAGATGATGGATAGAGACCGAGGGATACAGAATAAGAGGTGGAGGGAGAGATGGGTGGTAAGACGAAGAGGGACTGGCAGACAGGCGGGCACAGGGACAGTGACAGACAGGCGAAGAGACAGAGGCATGGGTAAAGAATAGAGGGATACAGTAGATTATTACATTGTTTTATCAAGTATTTTCAGTAGCACAGCAGGTGAAATGCTGAACTTGTTCACAGGGGTAGTAGAGACCGGCTCAGAGCTGCAGCTAAGTGGCTTGTAGTTGCCAACCAGTGTTTGAATTGGTGTGTGAAGATTCCAATACTCCCAAGATTCGCCAGTAGGCTATATAAAAACACACACAAAACCTCTGTTATAACAGTATTGTTACCAAAATAAAAAAATCAGTCACAAGCAATGTCATATCGATGTGGTTATGATAGTAGTTGAGTGTTTTCAGTGTTTCCCCACCTGCGCTTAGAAATTACCACAACTTGGCTTGTTGGCATATAGGCTACCGGTAGTAACAAACTTGGGTACAAAGATGATAGTTTATAGTAACACAGGCTGTTGAAGGCATTAGCATTAGCATGTAGTAAGTAGTAACAGGCTATTTCAAGCATTGTGATTACCATGTAGCAACAGGCTAAATGTAATGCGTTGGCATTAGTAGCAGATGATGGGAGACGATGGTATGTAGCACGTCGCTAACACATGGGCATGGGCATGGAGCTGCTGATTAGGAGGCTATAGGGCAAGAGGATGATTTATGCCTCTAACAGAATTAGCCCAGGATCTCTCTCTCTCTCTCTCTCTCTCTCTCTGTCTCTCTCTGTCTCTCTCTCTCTCTCTCTCTGTCTCTCTCTGTCTCTCTCTGTCTCTCTCTCTCTCTGTCTCTCTCTTTCTCTCCCTCTTTCTTTCTCTCATAGACACACACACACCAAAAGAATTTCTATCCTTCTATTCGTGTGTGTGTGTGTGTGTGTGTGTGTCACGAAGAGGACAATACACTCCAGAAATGTTCTCAAGGCGTTGGTCATCTCTTTCGTTTTCTCTGCTCTCAGCTCTTCTCTTCTTCTTCTTTTCCTCTGTCTCTCCTCTCATCTCATCTTTGTCTCCTCTCCTCTCCTCTTCCCTCTCCTCTTTCTCTCCCTCCCTCCCTCCCTCCCTCCCTCTCTCTCTATCCTTTCTTCCCTGTGTGTATAAGCAGGCAGACTGTGTGTCACTGGTCTGCTCTTGTGTGGGAGTTCTGAAGGTAAAGGATTAAGAATGGCATGACCACCACGTTTGCCTCCCATCTCCACTCCTCCACCCCTCCACTCCTCCATCACTCCTTCATGCTACTCCTCCAATCCTTCATCCCTCTCTTCCACTCATCCTTCCCCCCCCCCCCCCCCTTTGCCTGTGTTTGTTTGGGAGCGTCATGCTACCATGGGGACAACATTCCTGGCCACTGCCACCAGCTTTAGTGTGTGTGTGTGTTTGCGTGTGTGTGTGTGCGTGTGTGTGGCGGAGATGTGGAAGTTGGCAAGAACAGAGGAGCACAATAGATGCTTCTGCCGTCACACACACACACACACACACACACACACACACACACACACACACACACACACACACACACACACACACACACACACACACACACACACACACACTTCTATTGTCTATCTCTACCCATACACACACACTTGTTTAGCCTCACACACAGACACTGCAGTACTCATCCAGCACAGAGCACACACACCTCTAAACGTTTTATTGTCACTTAGCCTGTAGAAACCTGCAGCCTGATGCACACACACACACACACACACACACACACACACACACACACACACACACACACACACACACACACACACACACACACACACACACACACACACACACACACACACACACACACCCATAGTATCGCTTATGGAACATTAAAGGGGTATGCCACTATTTTGGGGCTTAATACAGTTAAAATCGTTGGCCAGGGTTTATAAAGGTGGTAAAGTGTCTTATTTTTCATTTTAAGTGTTGTCTTGCTTTAAGACAAATTAGAAGACACTTTACCACCTTTATAAACCCCAGCCAACGATTTTAACTGTATTAAGCCCCAAAATAGTGGCATACCCCTTTAAACACGACACACTGCCTGTACTGACGGGCATGCTGTGATGTGTGTTGACATGACATGTAAGCTTATGTGTGTGTGTTGACATGAAGGTGTTTATGTTTATCATTAGAATGATGCCCCGCCACCCCACCCCCCACCCCATGCATGACTCCAGGCCTGAAATGGTCTTTAATAACCACTGAAACATTTGATGAGTTTGTGTGACTTAACCATAACTACTTCCATACACAAACACAAACACTCATTTGGTATTCTTAGTCTTCTTTGAGTGTATGCGTGGGTTCGTGTGTGTGTGTGTGTGTGTGTGTGTGTGTGTGTGTGTGTGTGTGTGTGTGTGTGTGTGTGTGTGTGTGTGAAGTTCAACTTTTCCAGTGGGTGTGACTAGTGGAACATGCAGCTTTAAGATAAGATAAGGTATAAGATACCTGTGTATGTGTGTAGGTATAAGATATAGGCACCTACCTTATTGGTGCGTGTGTGTATGTGTATGTGTGTGTGTGTGTGTGTGTGCACGTGTGTGTTATCTGGAGTTATGGTGAAAAGTGTGTGTGTTTACATTGCCCATAATGATGATGAAATGGTGTGTGTGTATGCACTTGCGCATGTGTTTTGATGGTAAAAGGTGTGTGTGTGTGTTTGAGAGAGAGAGCGAGAGAGAGAGAGAGAGAGAGAGAGAGAAATGCAGTGAGGGCTAGAAGGTGTGTGTGTGTGTGTGTGTGTGTGTGTGTGTGTGTGTGTGTGTGTGTGTGTGTGTGTGTGTGTGTGTGTGTGTGTGTGTGTGTGTGTGTGTGTGTGTGTGTGTGTGTGATGGTAAAACGTTATGTGTACTGTATGTGTGTAGTGCTAAAAGGGTGTGTGTGTGTGTGTGTGTGTGTGTGTGTGTGTGTAGCCATGGTAAAAAAAAGGTGTGTGTGTGTGAGATTGCTACTATCCTTGAAACTTAGGGGCTGAAGGCAACGGACACAGTTAAAAGCCTTGGTGTCCTTATTGACAGCGACCTAAACTTTAATGGTCACATGAAAGCCATTTCTAAGTCTGCATTTTACCACGTAAATTCTAGTAGCTCATTTCTACTAGGGTTGATTACTGCAATAGGGTCATTCCATGTCAATTCACATGATTCCCTAGAATCTCCCCACATGACCCTCTCCGATTTACCCGATATCTCACATACAGGTACCTTTTGATGTCAATTGAAAGAATACCAAGTATTAGCACCCTACGTCCAACGGTTGCAGAGATGAAGCCCTCCAAAGTTGGGGTGCCATGCCCACTTTTCAAGCCTGTGAATTGCATACACAATTTACAAGCAGATTTTGACACCCCTGGTTTTAGTTTGAAGGAAGATACAGGCCTAAAAATCACCATGGCCCCACAATAGGACCTGGTCTACCAGATGATGTACTTACAAATGGCATGCCTTGATTATTTTTGGCTATATTAAGCCTTAAAAACTGAATTCGTGAAAAGCGTGATGAAGAGTCTTGCCATTTTGGGGTTCCAGAACTTGGACACTGTGTATGCTTTGGGAGTTATAATAGATTTTCCATCATATTTGGGAACTGTACAGTGTATATCAAAACATTTAGGGCGCTCAGACTTTGAAAGATAAAATTAGGAGGGACTCAAAAAAACAGCTTTGAAACAAAATGACCTTACGGTACCCTCTACTTCAGGCCTCAAATTAACCATGTGGGCACTTGATGACTGGAACGCCCTTTTAACCCCATGTACAGTAGCACTGTATCAAACATTCAAGCTTGGAAAAACTTTGTTTTTCAAAGTTCTTCACATTAATCTTGGCCTTCAAAGTATATGTTTTTCTCTATATTCTATCACAGTGTCTGTTTTGTCTGCTGCCATCTGCTGGTCTAAAAAAGTAACAACAGCGTAATGTAAGAAAACAAAAGGGGCTGGGAAATCTTGCCAATAATTTAGAAATAAAGCACTGTAATTATACAGTATATTGCTATATATTAATTATGATTTCAACAAGCATGATGAATATTTCTAGTTTAAATGATTTCCTAAATGTGACTGCTTAATGCTCAATCATGATGCCAGTCCCAAGATGGCCTCAACCCTGCACTACATTTCTACCAGACACGGGTGTGGGTGTGTCCTGGTAGAAATGTAATCATGATTGAGCATTCTGCATAATGCTTGTTAAAATCATAATTAATATATAGCAATATATTGTAGAATTAAAGTGCTTTATTGGTAGCCTAGCGATCTTAACCCCTAGGGGCGTCTAGATTTCTAGGCTACTTTATTGGTAAATTATGGGCAAGATTTTTCAGCCCCTTTTGTTTTCTTACATTGCACTGTTGTTACGTTCTTTGACCAGCAGATGGCAGCAGACAAAACAGACACTGTGATAAGACATAGACAAAAACATATACTTTGAAGGCCAAGATTAATATGAAGACCTTTGAAAAACAAAGTTTTTCCAAGCTTGAATGTTTGATATAGTGCTACTGTACATGGGGTTAAAAGGGCGTTCCAGTCATCAAGTGCCCACATGGTTAATTTGAGGCCTGAAGTAGAGGGTACCGTAAGGTCATTTTGTCCAAAAGCTGTTTTTGAGTCCCTCCCATTCCATCATTAAAAGTCTGAGTGCCCTATTTTTTTTGGAATACACTGTATAGTTCCCAAATATGATGGAAAATCAATTATAACTCCCAAAGCATACATAGTTTCCAAGATCTGGAACCCCAAAATGTCAAGACACTTCATCACGGTTTTCACAAATTCAATTTTTAAGGCTTAATATAGCCAAAAATAATCAAGGCATGCTATTTGTAAGTACATCATCTGGTAGACAGGGTCATATTGAGGGGCCATGGTGATTTTTAGGTCTGTATCTTCCTTCAAACTAAAACCAGGGGTGTCAAAATCTGCTTGTAGATTTTCTATGCAATTCATAGGCTTGAAAAGTGGGCATGGCACCCCAACTTTGGACGGCTTCATCTCCACACCCGTTAGACGTAGGGTGTTAATACTTGGTATTCTTTCAATTGACATCAATAGGTACCTGTATGTGAGATATGGGGTAAATCGGAGAGGGTCATGTGGGGAAGGCGTGTGAATTGACATGGAATGACCCAATAGTCTTTTTACACGCCTCCCCCAAAAGACCATCAAACAGCTTCAACTAATCCAAAATGCTGCAGCAAGGGTTCTTACGAAAACAAGAATGTTTGACCACACTACTCCAATTTAGAGACCGCTGAGATTGGCTCCCAGTAAGCTACAGAATTGATTTTAAGGCAATGCTTCTTGCGTTTAAATCATGAAATGGAATGGGACCCACCTATCTATTGGATATGTTTCAGCGGTATGCACCAACCTGGTCACTAAGGTCAACGGAGAAGAATTGGCCAGTAATTCCAAAATGCAAAACAAAGTGTGGAGAGGCAGCCTTTAGCTTGTACGCTACAAAACTTTGGAAACAGCTTCCAGATGATGTAAAAAATTCACCCACTAAGACGAAGCTGTTCTCATATGCTTTCTCCCAGCAGCTTTAAATTACATGTTTTCATTCTTATTTTTATTTTACCATGTGTTTTGTCTTATTTTTATTTTTATTTTAGCATAATGTTTTTTTCCTGGTGAACCAGAAGCTATGTGTTGACGCCCAGGGGGCTGGGCTACACAAACCTTCTGGTGCACCTGTGATTCGCTCTCCTCCTCCGTTTACGAAATAAACGGGGCAGCTCGACGAATCAGGATCGTAGGGAGGGATTTCAGTGGGTATGACGTTTATCGAACGCAACACCCTCCCCCAGGGTAGTTCGGCTGTGCCCGCCCCCTCCCTGAATCACAACAGTAATGGCGGCGTGCGAGGAGTTATCATGCGTCGGGATGGAAGCAGCAATTTCAGCGGTGTTATCCAAAATACCTCAAGTTGATTTTCTAAAGGACGTTGTTCTGTTTTGGTTCCCGACCTGACGGCGCTTACGTGACGACACGTCCTACGTCACAAAGCTTCAACGTGAGTGGTCGAAGTGTCATGTCATTCATATGAGGTTGCTCCAACCGCGTGCAAGCATCTTTTGACTAAACCCCGCCTGCGGAGACGCGTGAAAGGGCAGTGTGCCAGTAGCCTGTTACTTACAGGCTACTGGTTCACCAGGAAATAATGTTTTATCTTAATGTTTTAATTTTCTTTGACTCTAATTTCTTTATTTCTTTATTTCTTGTTTCCTTTCTTTTTGATTTTTTTTGTGTGTGAAGCACATTGAGTTGCACCTGTGTATGAAATGCGCTATACAAATAAACTTGCCTTTCCTTGCCTTGCGCTGAAAAGGAAAATGACAGCTTTGTGTCAAGTGACATCCCAGTTCTACATTACACACTTTCAAAGGGCTGTCTCACGTGTGCGTGTGTGTGTGTGTGTGTGTGTGTATGTGTGTGTGTGTGTGTGTGTGTGTGTGTGTGTGTGCGTGTGTGTGTGTGTGTGTGTGTGTATGTGTGTGTGTGTGCGCGCGTTCGTGTTCGTGTTCGTGTTCGTGTTCATGTGCGTGTGCGTGTGATGGAACTGTTACACCCCAACCCGTCCGATCAGTTTATTTTAGTACAATGGAGTCAAGCTTAATCCTACACACACACACACACATGCACACACACACACAGTCACTCTAATGTGTGAGAGACTGATTAGCTCAGGTGTGTGTGTAGCCTACTGACTAACTGGAGTGCTTTGTGGTGGATTAAACGTGTGGATTACACCTTAACCTTTCAGACACTGCTGTGTACCATGATGGAATGTGTGTGTGAGTGCATGCACGCATCTTGGCGAGTGTGTGTGTGTGTGCGTACATGCGTGTGTATGTCTGTGTGTGTGTGTGTGTGTGTGTGTGTGTGTGTGTGTGTGTGTGTGTGTGTGCGCGCGCCCGCGCACAATTCTAAGTGTGTGTGCGTGTATTAACTAAGTGTTTTTGTGTTGTGTCCTGCAGTCCTTCACCTTAACGAGGAAGAGGATTGTCCACTACACCAGTTTTGACCAGCGCAAGAGAGCCAACGCAGCTGTTCTCATCGGGGCCTATGCAGTGAGTATCTCATCTTACTTAGCATTAGCATTAACGTTAGCATTAGCCTGTCATAACAACTAATCCATGCTGTAAGTACGTAGCTCACCTCATTTAGCATTAGCGTTAGCACTGGCGTTAGCCTATCTAGCATAGCAAAAGTATTTCATGCTATCAGTACATAGCTCACCTTATTTACCTTTAGCAATAGCCTGTCATAACACAACTATTCCATGCTGTAAGTACAGACGTGAAAAACCCTCATCTTTGGCTGAATTCGCCCTTTTGAAATCAAAACGGGCCATTTTTGTGAATCGTGCAGAATCAGAATCTTGGGTGTGTGGGGTGCAGGGGTTGAGCGAGCAGAATAGTGGGCGCTAGAAAACTTCCTTTGTTCCTTTGTGATCATAATTTAAGCTGCAACCGACAAGAGTAGCAATGCGTAGACTTGTTGTTGCAGCTGATAGCATATATCTATGGCCAAGAAAAACCTAGAATAGAATAGAATAGAATAGACTTTATTGTCATGCCAGCATGAAAATTGCCTTTGGTCTCACACAATAAAAACACGATATAAACACAGATAAACAAAACACACATACAAATGCTGCATCCACCCCCCCTCCCCCCTCCAACCACCCCTCCCAGCACACACATCATATGCAAGTCAGGCAGTAGTTCAAAACCCTACACCTCTAGCTTTTCCATAGCTTATTCCATAGCTTCCATAGCTTATTGACTATATTAAAGTCCCGCCCGACAAACTTCTTTGAAAGACTGTGCACTGTAATCCAACGCCTCTTCGGTTCACAACAGTCTGCCAAAGGCAGATACACTTTCCCAGAGAGGTTGGAGAGAGTTGTGTCCATTTGCCCCCTTCCCAAATCCTGAAATGTGTCGTCTTTGGGTGTAACTGTGGAAGTC